>NW_027139410.1:0-232428 GCF_035084215.1 Heptranchias perlo
TGATCGTCACAGGGCCGATCATCACAGGCCGATCTTCACAGCCGATCATCACAGGCCGATCTTCACAGGCCGATCATCACGGCCGATCATCACAGGCCGATCATCACAGGCCGATCTTCACAGGCCGATCATCACGGGCCGATCGTCACAGGCCGATCATCACAGGCCGATCTTCACAGGCCGATCTTCACAGGCCGATCATCACAGGCCGATCATCACAGGCCGATCTTCACAGGCCGATCGTCACAGGCCGATCATCACAGGCCGATCATCACAGGCCGATCATCACAGGCCGATCTTCACAGGCCGATCATCACGGGCCGATCATCACAGGCCGATCATCACAGGCCGATCATCACAGGCCGATCATCACAGGCCGATCTTCACAGGCCGATCATCACAGGCCGATCATCACAGGCCGATCTTCACAGGCCGATCATCACAGGCCGATCATCACAGGCCGATCTTCACAGGCCGATCATCACGGGCCGATCGTCACAGGCCGATCATCACAGGCCGATCATCACAGGCCGATCATCACAGGCCGATCCTCACAGGCCGATCATCACAGGCCGATCTTCACAGGCCGATCATCACAGGCCGATCATCACAGGCCGATCTTCACAGGCCGATCATCACAGGCCGATCATCACAGGCCGATCTTCACAGGCCGATCATCACAGGCCGATCTTCACAGGCCGATCATCACAGGCCGATCTTCACAGGCCGATCTTCACAGGCCGATCTTCACAGGCCGATCATCACAGGCCGATCTTCACAGGCCGATCATCACGGGCCGATCATCACAGGCCGATCTTCACAGGCCGATCATCACGGGCCGATCATCACAGGCCGATCTTCACAGGCCGATCGTCACAGGCCGATCTTCACAGGCCGATCATCACAGGCCGATCATCACAGGCCGATCTTCACAGGCCGATCTTCACAGGCCGATCATCACAGGCCGATCATCACAGGCCGATCTTCACAGGCCGATCATCACAGGCCGATCTTCACAGGCCGATCATCACAGGCGATCATCACAGGCCGATCATCACAGGCCGATCATCACAGGCAGATCATCACAGGCCGATCTTCACAGGCCGATCATCACAGGCCGATCGTCACAGGCCGATCGTCACAGGCCGATCATCACAGGCCGATCATCACAGGCCGATCATCACAGGCCGATCATCACAGGCCGATCATCACTGGCCGATCATCACAGGCCGATCATCACAGGCCGATCTTCACAGGCCGATCTTCACAGGCCGATCTTCACAGGCCGATCATCACAGGCCGATCTTCACAGGCCGATCTTCACAGGCCGATCTTCACAGGCCGATCTTCACAGGCCGATCTTCACAGGCCGATCTTCACAGGCCGATCATCACAGGCCGATCATCACAGGCCGATCATCACAGGCCGATCTTCACAGGCCGATCATCACAGGCCGATCATCACAGGCCGATCATCACAGGCCGATCATCACAGGCCGATCTTCACAGGCCGATCATCACAGGCCGATCTTCACAGGCCGATCATCACAGGCCGATCTTCACAGGCCGATCATCACAGGCCGATCATCACAGGCCGATCATCACAGGCCGATCTTCACAGGCCGATCATCACAGGCCGATCTTCACAGGCCGATCATCACAGGCCGATCTTCACAGGCCGATCTTCACAGGCCGATCTTCACAGGCCGATCATCACAGGCCGATCATCACAGGCCGATCTTCACAGGCCGATCTTCACAGGCCGATCATCACAGGCCGATCATCACAGGCCGATCATCACAGGCCGATCTTCACAGGCCGATCATCACAGGCCGATCATCACAGGCCGATCATCACAGGCCGATCATCACAGGCCGATCATCACAGGCCGATCTTCACAGGCCGATCTTCACAGGCCGATCATCACAGGCCGATCTTCACAGGCCGATCTTCACAGGCCGATCATCACAGGCCGATCTTCACAGGCCGATCTTCACAGGCCGATCATCACAGGCCGATCATCACAGGCCGATCATCACAGGCCGATCATCACAGGCCGATCTTCACAGGCCGATCTTCACAGGCCGATCATCACAGGCCGATCATCACAGGCCGATCATCACAGGCCGATCTTCACAGGCCGATCATCACAGGCCGATCATCACAGGCCGATCATCACAGGCCGATCATCACAGGCCGATCTTCACAGGCCGATCATCACAGGCCGATCTTCACGGGCCGATCATCACGGCCGATCATCACGGCCGATCTTCACAGGCCGATCATCACAGGCCGATCATCACAGGCCGATCATCACAGGCCGATCTTCACAGGCCGATCATCACGGGCCGATCATCACGGGCCGATCATCACAGGCCGATCTTCACGGGCCGATCATCACGGGCCGATCATCACGGCCGATCTTCACAGGCCGATCATCACAGGCCGATCATCACAGGCCGATCTTCACAGGCCGATCTTCACGGGCCGATCATCACCGGCCGATCATCACAGGCCGATCATCACAGGCCGATCATCACAGGCCGATCTTCACAGGCCGATCATCACAGGCCGATCATCACAGGCCGATCTTCACAGGGCCGATCATCACGGGCCGATCATCACAGGCCGATCATCACGGGCCGATCATCACGGCCGATCATCACAGGCCGATCATCACAGGCCGATCTTCACAGGCCGATCATCACAGGCCGATCATCACAGGCCGATCATCACAGGCCGATCATCACAGGCCGATCTTCACAGGCCGATCATCACAGGCCGATCATCACAGGCCGATCTTCACGGGCCGATCATCACAGGCCGATCTTCACAGGCCGATCATCACAGGCCGATCATCACAGGCCGATCTTCACAGGCCGATCATCACAGGCCGATCATCACAGGCCGATCTTCACAGGCCGATCATCACAGGCCGATCTTCACCGGCCGATCATCACAGGCCGATCTTCACAGGCCGATCATCACAGGCCGATCATCACGGCCGATCATCACGGGCCGATCATCACGGGCCGATCATCACAGGCCGATCTTCACAGGCCGATCATCACAGGCCGATCATCACAGGCCGATCATCACAGGCCGATCATCACAGGCCGATCATCACAGGCCCGATCTTCACAGGCCGATCATCACAGGCCGATCATCACAGGCCGATCTTCACAGGCCGATCATCACAGGCCGATCTTCACAGGCCGATCATCACAGGCCGATCATCACAGGCCGATCATCACAGGCCGATCATCACAGGCCGATCATCACGGGCCGATCATCACGGGCCGATCATCACGGGCCGATCATCACAGGCCGATCTTCACAGGCCGATCTTCACAGGCCGATCTTCACAGGCCGATCATCACGGGCCGATCATCACGGGCCGATCATCACAGGCCGATCTTCACAGGCCGATCTTCACGGGCGATCATCACGGGCCGATCATCACAGGCCGATCTTCACAGGCCGATCATCACAGGCCGATCATCACAGGCCGATCTTCACAGGCCGATCTTCACAGGCCGATCTTCACAGGCCGATCATCACAGGCCGATCATCACAGGCCGATCATCACAGGCCGATCATCACAGGCCGATCATCACAGGCCGATCTTCACAGGCCGATCATCACAGGCCGATCATCACAGGCCGATCATCACAGGCCGATCATCACAGGCCGATCATCACAGGCCGATCATCACAGGCCGATCATCACAGGCCGATCATCACAGGCCGATCATCACAGGCCGATCATCACAGGCCGATCATCACAGGCCGATCATCACAGGCCGATCTTCACAGGCCGATCTTCACAGGCCGATCTTCACAGGCCGATCATCACAGGCCGATCTTCACAGGCCGATCATCACAGGCCGATCATCACAGGCCGATCATCACAGGCCGATCTTCACAGGCCGATCATCACAGGCCGATCTTCACAGGCCGATCATCACAGGCCGATCTTCACAGGCCGATCTTCACAGGCCGATCATCACAGGCCGATCATCACAGGCCGATCTTCACAGGCCGATCATCACAGGCCGATCTTCACAGGCCGATCATCACAGGCCGATCATCACAGGCCGATCATCACAGGCCGATCTTCACTGGCCGATCATCACAGGCCGATCTTCACAGGCCGATCATCACAGGCCGATCATCACAGGCCGATCTTCACAGGCCGATCTTCACAGGCCGATCATCACAGGCCGATCATCACAGGCCGATCATCACAGGCCGATCATCACAGGCCGATCATCACAGGCCGATCTTCACAGGCCGATCATCACAGGCCGATCTTCACAGGCCGATCATCACAGGCCGATCATCACAGGCCGATCATCACAGGCCGATCTTCACAGGCCGATCATCACAGGCCGATCTTCACAGGCCGATCATCACAGGCCGATCTTCACAGGCCGATCTTCACAGGCCGATCATCACAGGCCGATCATCACAGGCCGATCTTCACAGGCCGATCATCACAGGCCGATCTTCACAGGCCGATCATCACAGGCCGATCATCACAGGCCGATCATCACAGGCCGATCTTCACTGGCCGATCATCACAGGCGATCTTCACAGGCCGATCATCACAGGCCGATCATCACAGGCCGATCTTCACAGGCCGATCTTCACAGGCCGATCATCACAGGCCGATCATCACAGGCCGATCATCACAGGCCGATCATCACAGGCCGATCATCACAGGCCGATCATCACAGGCCGATCATCACAGGCCGATCATCACAGGCCGATCATCACAGGCCGATCTTCACAGGCCGATCATCACAGGCCGATCATCACAGGCCGATCTTCACAGGCCGATCATCACAGGCCGATCATCACAGGCCGATCATCACAGGCCGATCATCACAGGCCGATCATCACAGGCCGATCATCACAGGCCGATCTTCACAGGCCGATCTTCACAGGCCGATCTTCACAGCCGATCTTCACAGGCCGATCATCACAGGCCGATCATCACTGGCCGATCTTCACAGGCCGATCTTCACAGGCCGATCTTCACAGGCCGATCATCACAGGCCGATCTTCACAGGCCGATCTTCACAGGCCGATCTTCACAGGCCGATCTTCACAGGCCGATCATCACAGGCCGATCTTCACAGGCCGATCTTCACAGGCCGATCATCACAGGCCGATCATCACAGGCCGATCATCACAGGCCGATCATCACAGGCCGATCATCACAGGCCGATCTTCACAGGCCGATCATCACAGGCCGATCATCACAGGCCGATCATCACAGGCCGATTATCACAGGCCGATCATCACAGGCCGATCATCACAGGCCGATCATCACAGGCCGATCATCACAGGCCGATCATCACAGGCCGATCTTCACAGGCCGATCTTCACAGGCCGATCTTCACTGGCCGATCTTCACAGGCCGATCTTCACAGGCCGATCTTCACAGGCCGATCATCACAGGCCGATCATCACAGGCCGATCATCACAGGCCGATCATCACAGGCCGATCATCACAGGCCGATCTTCACAGGCCGATCATCACAGGCCGATCATCACAGGCCGATCTTCACAGGCCGATCTTCACAGGCCGATCATCACAGGCCGATCATCACAGGCCGATCTTCACAGGCCGATCATCACAGGCCGATCATCACAGGCCGATCATCACAGGCCGATCTTCACAGGCCGATCATCACAGGCCGATCATCACAGGCCGATCATCACAGGCCGATCTTCACAGGCCGATCATCACAGGCAGATCATCACAGGCCGATCTTCACAGGCCGATCTTCACAGGCCGATCATCACAGGCCGATCATCACAGTCCGATCATCACAGGCCGATCATCACAGGCCGATCATCACAGTCCGATCTTCACAGGCCGATCATCACAGGCCGATCATCACAGGCCGATCATCACAGGCCGATCATCACAGGCCGATCATCACAGGCCGATCTTCACAGGCCGATCTTCACAGGCCGATCATCACGGGCCGATCATCACGGGCCGATCTTCACGGGCCGATCTTCACGGGCCGATCTTCACGGGCCGATCATCACGGGCCGATCATCACGGGCCGATCATCACGGGCCGATCATCACAGGCGATCTTCACAGGCCGATCATCACAGGCCGATCATCACAGGCCGATCTTCACAGGCCGATCATCACAGGCCGATCATCACAGGCCGATCATCACAGGCCGATCTTCACAGGCCGATCATCACAGGCCGATCATCACAGGCCGATCTTCACAGGCCGATCATCACAGGCCGATCTTCACAGGCCGATCATCACAGGCCGATCTTCACAGGCCGATCATCACAGGCCGATCATCACAGGCCGATCATCACAGGCCGATCTTCACAGGCCGATCATCACAGGCCGATCTTCACAGGCCGATCATCACAGGCCGATCATCACAGGCCGATCTTCACAGGCCGATCATCACAGGCCGATCATCACAGGCCGATCTTCACAGGCCGATCATCACAGGCCGATCATCACAGGCCGATCTTCACAGGCCGATCATCACAGGCCGATCATCACAGGCCGATCATCACAGGCCGATCATCACAGGCCGATCATCACAGGCCGATCTTCACAGGCCGATCATCACAGGCCGATCATCACAGGCCGATCTTCACAGGCCGATCATCACAGGCCGATCTTCACAGGCCGATCATCACAGGCCGATCATCACAGGCCGATCATCACAGGCCGATCTTCACAGGCCGATCATCACAGGCCGATCATCACAGGCCGATCTTCACAGGCCGATCATCACAGGCCGATCATCACAGGCCGATCATCACAGGCCGATCATCACAGGCCGATCATCACAGGCCGATCATCACAGGCCGATCATCACAGGCCGATCATCACAGGCCGATCATCACAGCGATCATCACAGGCCGATCTTCACAGGCCGATCATCACAGGCCGATCATCACAGGCCGATCTTCACAGTCCGATCATCACAGGCCGATCATCACAGGCCGATCTTCACAGTCCGATCATCACAGGCCGATCTTCACAGGCCGATCATCACAGGCCGATCTTCACAGGCCGATCTTCACAGGCCGATCATCACAGGCCGATCATCACAGGCCGATCATCACAGGCCGATCATCACAGGCCGATCTTCACAGGCCGATCATCACAGGCCGATCATCACAGGCCGATCATCACAGGCCGATCATCACAGGCCGATCTTCACAGGCCGATCATCACAGGCCGATCATCACAGGCCGATCTTCACAGGCCGATCTTCACAGGCCGATCATCACAGGCCGATCATCACAGGCCGATCATCACAGGCCGATCATCACAGGCCGATCATCACAGGCCGATCTTCACAGGCCGATCTTCACAGGCCGATCATCACAGGCCGATCTTCACAGGCCGATCATCACAGGCCGATCATCACAGGCCGATCATCACAGGCCGATCATCACAGGCCGATCATCACAGGCCGATCATCACAGGCCGATCATCACAGGCCGATCATCACAGGCCGATCTTCACAGGCCGATCTTCACAGGCCGATCTTCACAGGCCGATCATCACAGGCCGATCATCACAGGCCGATCATCACAGGCCGATCTTCACAGGCCGATCATCACAGGCCGATCTTCACAGGCCGATCTTCACAGGCCGATCATCACAGGCCGATCTTCACAGGCCGATCTTCACAGGCCGATCTTCACAGGCCGATCATCACAGGCCGATCATCACAGGCCGATCTTCACAGGCCGATCTTCACAGGCCGATCATCACAGGCCGATCATCACAGGCCGATCATCACAGGCCGATCTTCACAGGCCGATCATCACAGTCCGATCATCACAGGCCGATCATCACAGGCCGATCTTCACAGGCCGATCTTCACAGGCCGATCTTCACAGGCCGATCTTCACAGGCCGATCTTCACAGGCCGATCATCACAGGCCGATCATCACAGGCCGATCATCACAGGCCGATCATCACAGGCCGATCATCACAGGCCGATCTTCACAGGCCGATCATCACAGGCCGATCATCACAGGCCGATCATCACAGGCCGATCATCACAGGCCGATCATCACAGGCCGATCATCACAGGCCGATCTTCACAGGCCGATCTTCACAGGCCGATCTTCACAGGCCGATCATCACAGGCCGATCATCACAGGCCGATCTTCACAGGCCGATCATCACAGGCCGATCATCACAGGCCGATCATCACAGGCCGATCATCACAGGCCGATCATCACAGGCCGATCTTCACAGGCCGATCTTCACAGGCCGATCTTCACAGGCCGATCATCACAGGCCGATCATCACAGGCCGATCATCACAGGCCGATCATCACAGGCCGATCATCACAGGCCGATCATCACAGGCCGATCATCACAGGCCGATCTTCACAGGCCGATCATCACAGGCCGATCATCACAGGCCGATCATCACAGGCCGATCATCACAGGCCGATCATCACAGGCCGATCATCACAGGCCGATCTTCACAGGCCGATCATCACAGGCCGATCATCACAGGCCGATCATCACAGGCCGATCATCACAGGCCGATCTTCACAGGCCGATCTTCACAGGCCGATCTTCACAGGCCGATCTTCACAGGCCGATCTTCACAGGCCGATCTTCACAGGCCGATCATCACAGGCCGATCTTCACAGGCCGATCATCACAGGCCGATCATCACAGGCCGATCTTCACAGGCCGATCTTCACAGGCCGATCATCACAGGCCGATCATCACAGGCCGATCATCACAGGCCGATCATCACAGGCCGATCTTCACAGGCCGATCTTCACAGGCCGATCATCACAGGCCGATCATCACAGGCCGATCTTCACAGGCCGATCATCACAGGCCGATCATCACAGGCCGATCATCACAGGCCGATCATCACAGGCCGATCTTCACAGGCCGATCATCACAGGCCGATCATCACAGGCCGATCTTCACAGGCCGATCTTCACAGGCCGATCATCACAGGCCGATCATCACAGGCCGATCATCACAGGCCGATCATCACAGGCCGATCATCACAGGCCGATCATCACAGGCCGATCATCACAGGCCGATCATCACAGGCCGATCATCACAGGCCGATCATCACAGGCCGATCATCACAGGCCGATCTTCACAGGCCGATCATCACAGGCCGATCATCACAGGCCGATCTTCACAGGCCGATCATCACAGGCCGATCATCACAGGCCGATCTTCACAGGCCGATCTTCACAGGCCGATCATCACAGGCCGATCTTCACAGGCCGATCATCACAGGCCGATCATCACAGGCCGATCTTCACAGGCCGATCTTCACAGGTCGATCATCACAGGCCGATCATCACAGGCCGATCATCACAGGCCGATCTTCACAGTCCGATCTTCACAGGCCGATCATCACAGGCCGATCATCACAGGCCGATCTTCACAGGCAGATCATCACAGGCCGATCATCACAGGCCGATCATCACAGGCCGATCATCACAGGCCGATCATCACAGGCCGATCATCACAGGCCGATCTTCACAGGCCGATCATCACAGGCCGATCTTCACAGGCCGATCATCACAGGCCGATCATCACAGGCCGATCTTCACAGGCCGATCATCACAGGCCGATCATCACAGGCCGATCATCACAGGCCGATCATCACAGGCCGATCATCACAGGCCGATCTTCACAGGCCGATCATCACAGGCCGATCATCACAGGCCGATCATCACAGGCCGATCATCACAGGCCGATCATCACAGGCCGATCTTCACAGGCCGATCATCACAGGCCGATCATCACAGGCCGATCTTCACAGGCCGATCTTCACAGGCCGATCTTCACAGGCCGATCATCACAGGCCGATCATCACAGGCCGATCATCACAGGCCGATCTTCACAGGCCGATCTTCACAGGCCGATCTTCACAGGCCGATCATCACAGGCCGATCATCACAGGCCGATCTTCACAGGCCGATCATCACAGGCCGATCATCACAGGCCGATCATCACAGGCCGATCATCACAGGCCGATCATCACAGGCCGATCATCACAGGCCGATCTTCACAGGCCGATCATCACAGGCCGATCTTCACAGGCCGATCATCACAGGCCGATCATCACAGGCCGATCATCACAGGCCGATCATCACAGGCCGATCATCACAGGCCGATCATCACAGCCGATCATCGATCATCACAGGCCGATCATCACAGCGATCTTCACAGGCCGATCATCACAGGCCGATCTTCACAGTCCAAGTTTCCTCTTCACACTGAGCGCAGGGATAAACGACACTTCCTGACCCGACCTCCCTCTCCCTTCACCTCCCCCTGACCCAACCCCCTCTCCTCACCTCCTCCTGACCCGACCTCCCTCTCCCTTCACCTCCCCTGACCCGACCCCTCACCCTTCACCTCCCCCTGACCCGACCTCCCTCTCCCTTCACCTCCCCCTGACCCGACCTCCCTCTCCCTTCACCTCCCCCTGACCCGACCTCCCTCTCCCTTCACCTCCCCCTGACCCGACCCCCTCACCCTTCACCTCCCCCTGACCCGACCTCCCTCTCCCTTCACCTCCCCCTGACCCGACCTCCCTCTCCCTTCACCTCCCCCTGACCCGACCTCCCTCACCCTTCACCTCCCCCTGACCCGACCTCCCTCTCCCTTCACCTCCCCCTGACCCGACCTCCCTCTCCCTTCACCTCCCCCTGACCCGACCTCCCTCTCCCTTCACCTCCCCCTGACCCGACCTCCCTCTCCCTTCACCTCCCCTGACCCGCCTCTCCCTTCACCTCCTCCTGACCCGACCTCCCTCACCCTTCACCTCCCCCTGACCCGACCTCCCTCTCCCTTCACCTCCCCCTGACCCCGACCTCCCTCTCCCTTCACCTCCCCCTGACCCGACCCCCTCTCCCTTCACCTCCCCCTGACCCGACCTCCCTCTCCCTTCACCTCTCCCTGACCCGACCTCCCTCTCCCTTCACCTCCCCCTGACCCGACCTCCCTCTCCCTTCACCTCCCCCTGACCCGACCTCCCTCTCCCTTCACCTCCCCCTGACCCGACCTCCCTCTCCCTTCACCTCCCCCTGACCCGACCTCCTCTCCCTTCACCTCCCCCTGACCCGACCTCCCTCTCCCCTTCACCTCCCCCTGACCCGACCTCCCTCTCCCTTCACCTCCCCCTGACCCGACCTCCCTCTCCCTTCACCTCTCCCTGACCCGACCTCCCTCTCCCTTCACCTCCCCCTGACCCGACCTCCCTCTCCCGTCACCTCCCCCTGACCCGACCTCCTCTCCCTTCACCTCCCCCTGACCCGACCTCCCTCTCCCGTCACCTCCCCCTGACCCGACCTCCCTCTCCCTTCACCTCCCCCTGACCCGACCTCCCTCTCCCTTCACCTCCCCCTGACCCGACCTCCCTCTCCCGTCACCTCCCCTGACCCGACCTCCCTCTCCCTTCACCTCCCCCTGACCCGACCTCCCTCTCCCTTCACCTCCCCCTGACCCGACCTCCCTCTCCTTCACCTCCCCTGACCCGACCTCCCTCTCCCTTCACCTCCCCCTGACCCGACCTCCCTCTCCCTTCACCTCCCCCTGACCCGACCTCCCTCTCCCTTCACCTCTCCCTGACCCGACCTCCCTCTCCCTTCACCTCCTCCCGACCCGACCTCCTTCTCCCTTCACCTCCCCCTGACCCGACCTCCCTCTCCCTTCACCTCCCCCTGACCCGACCTCCCTCTCCCTTCACCTCTCCCTGACCCCGACCTCCCTCTCCCTTCACCTCCCCCTGACCCGACCTCCCTCTCCCTTCACCTCTCCCTGACCCGACCTCCCTCACCCTTCACCTCCCCCTGACCCGACCTCCCTCTCCCTTCACCTCCCCCTGACCCGACCTCCCTCTCCCTTCACCTCCCCCTGACCGACTCCCTCTCCCTTCACCTCCTCCTGACCCGACCTCCCTCTCCCTTCACCTCTCCCTGACCCGACCTCCCTCTCCCTTCACCTCCCCCTGACCCGACCTCCTTCTCCCTTCACCTCCCCCTGACCCGACCTCCCTCTCCCTTCACCTCTCCCTGACCCGACCTCCCTCACCCTTCACCTCCCCCTGACCCGACCTCCCTCTCCCTTCACCTCCCCCTGACCCGACCTCCCTCTCCCTTCACCTCCCCCTGACCCGACCTCCCTCTCCCTTCACCTCCCCCTGACCCGACCCCTCTCCCTTCACCTCCCCTGACCCGACCCCCCTCTCCCTTCACCTCCCCCTGACCCGACCCCCCTCTCCCTTCACCTCCCCCTGACCCGACCTCCCCTCTCCCTTCACCTCCCCCTGACCCGACCCCCTCTCCCTTCACCTCCCCCTGACCCGACCCCCTCTCCCTTCACCTCCCCCTGACCCGACCTCCCTCTCCCTTCACCTCCCCCTGACCCGACCCCCTCTCCCTTCACCTCCCCCTGACCCGACCTCCCTCTCCCTTCACCTCCCCCCGACCCGACCTCCCTCTCCCTTCACCTCCCCTGACCCGACCTCCCTCTCCCTTCACCTCCCCTGACCCGACCTCCTCTCCCTTCACCTCCCCCTGACCCGACCTCCCTCTCCCTTCACCTCCCCCTGACCCGACCTCCCTCTCCCTTCATCTCTCCCCTGACCCGACCTCCCTCTCCCTTCACCTCCCCTGACCCGACCTCCCTCTCCCTTCACCTCCCCCTGACCCGACCTCCCTCTCCCTTCACCTCCCCTGACCCGACCTCCCTCTCCCTTCACCGCCCCTGACCCGACCTCCCTCTCCCTTCACCTCCCCCTGACCCGACCTCCCTCTCCCTTCACCTCCCCCTGACCCGACCTCCCTCTCCCTTCACCTCCCCCTGACCCGACCCCCCTCTCCCTTCACCTCCCCTGACCCGACCTCCCTCTCCCTTCACCTCCCCCTGACCCGACCTCCCTCTCCCTTCATCTCTCCCTGACCCGACCTCCCTCTCCCTTCACCTCCTCCTGACCCGACCTCCCTCTCCCTTCACCTCCCCTGACCCGACCTCCCTCTCCCTTCACCTCCCCCTGACCCGACCCACTTTCCTTCACCTCCCCCTGACCCGACCTCCCTCTCCCTTCACCGCCCCCTGACCCGACCTCCCTCTCCCTTCACCTCCCCCTGACCCGACCTCCCTCTCCCTTCACCTCCCCTGACCCGACCTCCCTCTCCCTTCACCTCCCCCTGACCCGACCTCCCTCTCCCTTCACCTCCTCCTGACCCGACCTCCCTCTCCCTTCACCTCCTCCTGACCCGACCTCCCTCTCCCTTCACCTCCCCCGACCTGACCCCCCTCTCCCTTCACCTCCCCCTGACCCTACCCCCCTCTCCCTTCACCGCCCCCAGACCCGACCTCCCTCTCCCTTCACCTCCCCCTGACCCGACCTCCCCTCTCCCTTCACCTCCCCCTGACCCGACCTCCCTCTCCCTTCACCTCCCCCTGACCCGACCCCCCTCTCCCTTCACCTCCCCCTGACCCGTCCCCCTCTCCTTCACCTCTCCCTGACCCGACCTCCCTCTCCCTTCACCTCCCCTGACCCGACCTCCCTCTCCCTTCACCTCCCCTGACCCGACCTCCCTCTCCCTTCACCTCCTCCTGACCCGACCTCCCTCTCCCTTCACCTCCTCCTGACCCGACCTCCCTCTCCCTTCACCTCTCCCTGACCCGACCTCCTCTCCCTTCACCTCCCCTGACCCGACCCCCCTCTCCCTTCACCTCCCCTTGACCCGACCCCCTCTCCCTTCACCTCCCCCAGACCCGACCCCCTCTCCCTTCACCTCCCCCTGACCCGACCCCCCTCTCCCTTCACCTCCCCTGACCCGACCTCCCTCTCCTTCACCACCCCCTGACCCGACCTCCCTCTCCCTTCACCTCCCCTGACCCGACCTCCCTCTCCCTTCACCTCTCCCTGACCCGACCTCCCTCTCCCTTCACCTCCCCCTGACCCGACCTCCCTCTCCCTTCACCACCCCCTGACCCGACCTCCCTCTCCCTTCACCACCCCCTGACCCGACCCCTCCCTCCTCCCCTTCACCTCCCCTGACCCGACCTCCCTCTCCCTTCACCTCCCCCTGACCCGACCTCCTCACCCTTCACCTCTCCCTGACCCGACCTCCCTCACCCTTCACCTCTCCCTGACCCGACCCCCTCTCCCTTCACCACCCCCTGACCCGACCTCCCTCTCCCTTCACCTCCCCCTGACCTGACCTCCCTCTCCTTCACCTCCCCTGACCCGACCTCCCTCTCCCTTCACCTCCCCCTGACCCGACCTCCCTCTCCCTTCACCTCTCCCTGACCCGACCTCCCTCTCCCTTCACCTCCCCCTGACCCGACCTCCCTCTCCCTTCACCTCCTCCTGACCCGACCTCCCTCTCCCTTCACCTCCCCCTGACCCGACCTCCCTCTCCCTTCACCTCTCCCTGACCCGACCCCCCTCTCCCTTCACCTCCCCCTGACCCGACCTCCCTCTCCCTTCACCTCCCCCTGACCCGACCTCCCTCTCCCTTCACCTCCCCCTGACCCGACCTCCCTCTCCCTTCACCTCCCCTGACCCGACCTCCCTCTCCCTTCACCTCCCCCTGACCCGACCTCCCTCTCCCTTCACCTCCCCCTGACCCGACCTCCATCTCCCTTCACCTCCCCTGACCCGACCCCCCTCTCCCTTCACCTCCCCTGACCCGACCCCCTCTCCCTTCACCTCCCCCTGACCCGACCTCCCTCTCCCTTCACCTCCCCTCCTCCCCGACCCGACCTCCCTCTCCCTTCACCTCCCCCTGACCCGACCTCCCTCTCCTTCACCTCCCCCTGACCCGACCTCCCTCTCCCTTCACCTCCCCCTGACCCGACCTCCCTCTCCCTTCACCTCCCCCTGACCCGACCTCCTCTCCCTTCACCTCCCCCTGACCCGACCTCCCTCTCCCTTCACCTCTCCCCTGACCCGACCTCCCTCTCCCTTCACCTCCCCCTGACCCGACCCCCTCTCCCTTCACCTCCCCTGACCCGACCTCCTCTCCCTTCACCTCCCCTGACCCGACCTCCCTCTCCCTTCACCTCCCCCTGACCCGACCCCCTCTCCCTTCACCTCCCCCTGACCCGACCTCCCTCTCCCTTCACCTCCCCCTGACCCGACCTCCCTCTCCCTTCACCTCCCCCTGACCCGACCTCCCTCTCCCTTCATCTCTCCCTGACCCGACCTCCCTCTCCCTTCACCTCCCCCTGACCCGACCTCCCCTCTCCCTTCCACCTCCCCCGTGACCCGACCTCCCTCTCCCTTCACCTCCCCTGACCCGACCTCCCTCTCCCTTCACCTCTCCCTGACCCGACCTCCCTCTCCCTTCACCTCCCCTGACCCGACCCCCCTCTCCCTTCACCTCCCCCTGACCCGACCTCCCTCTCCCTTCACCTCCCCCTGAACCCGACCTCCCTCTCCCTTCACCTCCCCTGACCCGACCTCCCTCTCCCTTCACCTCCCCCTGACCCGACCTCCCTCTCCCTTCACCTCCCCTGACCCGACCTCCCTCTCCCTTCACCTCCCCCTGACCCGACCTCCCTCTCCCTTCACCTCCCCCTGACCCGACCTCCCTCTCCCTTCACCTCTCCCTGACCCGACCCCCTCTCCCTTCACCTCCCCCTGACCCGACCTCCCTCTCCCTTCACCTCCCCTGACCCGACCCCCTCTCCCTTCACCTCTCCCTGACCGTCCCCCTCTCCCTTCACCTCCCCCTGACCCGACCTCCCTCTCCCTTCACCTCCCCCTGACCCGACCTCCCTCTCCCTTCACCTCCCCTGACCCGACCTCCTTCTCCCTTCACCTCACTCCCTGACCCGACCTCCCTCTCCTTCACCTCTCCTTCACCTCCCTGACCCGACCTCCCTCTCCCTTCACCTCCCCCTGACCCGACCTCCCTCTCCCTTCACCTCCTCCTGACCCGACCTCCCTCTCCCTTCACCTCCCCCTGACCCGACCTCCCTCTCCCTTCACCTCCTCCCGACCCGACCTCCTCTCCTCCCTTCACCTCCCCCTGACCCGACCCCCTCTCCCTTCACCTCCCCCTGACCCGACCTCCCTCTCCCTTCACCTCTCCCTGACCCGACCTCCCTCTCCCTTCACCTCCCCCTGACCCGACCTCCCTCTCCCTTCACCTCCCCCTGACCCGACCTCCCTCTCCCTTCACCTCCCCTGACCCAACTCCTCTCCCTTCACCTCCCCCTGACCCGACCTCCCTCTCCCTTCACCTCCTCCCTGACCCGACCTCCCTCTCCCTTCACCTCCCCCTGACCCGACCCCCTCTCCCTTCACCTCCCCTGACCCGACCTCCCTCTCCCTTCACCTCCTCCTGACCCGACCTCCCTCTCCCTTCACCTCCCCCTGACCCGACCCCCTCTCCCTTCACCTCCCCCTGACCCGACCTCCCTCTCCCTTCACCTCCTCCTGACCCGACCCCCTCTCCCTTCACCTCTCCCTGACCCGACCCCCTCTCCCTTCACCTCCCCCTGACCCGACCTCCCTCTCCCTTCACCTCCCCCTGACCCGACCTCCCTCTCCCTTCACCTCCCCCTGACCCAACCTCCCTCTCCCTTCACCTCCCCCTGACCCGACCTCCTCTCCCTTCACCTCTCCCTGACCCGACCTCCCTCTCCCTTCACCTCCCCCTGACCCGACCCCCTCTCCCTTCACCTCCCCCTGACCCGACCTCCCTCTCCCTTCACCTCCTCCTGACCCGACCTCCCTCTCCTTCACCTCCCCCTGACCCACCTCCCTCTCCCTTCACCTCCCCCTGACCCGACCTCCCTCTCCCTTCACCTCCCCCTGACCCGACCTCCCTCTCCCTTCACCTCCCCCTGACCCGACCTCCCTCTCCCTTCACCTCCCCCTGACCCGACCTCCCTCTCCCTTCACCTCCCCCTGACCCGACCTCCCTCTCCCTTCACCTCCCCCTGACCCGACCCCCCTCTCCCTTCACCTCCCCCTGACCCGACCTCCCTCTCCCTTCACCTCCCCCTGACCCGACCTCCCTCTCCCTTCACCTCCCCCTGACCCGACCTCCCTCTCCCTTCACCTCCCCCTGACCCGACCTCCCTCTCCCTTCACCTCCCCCTGACCCGACCCCCTCTCCCTTCACCTCCCCCTGACCCGACCTCCCTCTCCCTTCACCTCCCCCTGACCCGACCTCCCTCTCCCTTCACCTCCCCCTGACCCGACCTCCCTCTCCCTTCACCTCCTCCCTGACCCGACCTCCCTCTCCCTTCACCTCCTCCTGACCCGACCTCCCTCTCCCTTCACCTCCCCCTGACCCGACCTCCCTCTCCCTTCACCTCCCCCTGACCCGACCCCTCTCCCTTCACCTCCCCCTGACCCGACCTCCCTCTCCCTTCACCTCCCCCCTGACCCGACCTCCCTCTCCCTTCACCTCCCCCTGACCCGACCTCCCTCTCCCTTCACCTCCCCCTGACCCGACCTCCCTCTCCCTTCACCTCCTCCTGACCCGACCTCCCTCTCCCTTCACCTCCTCCTGACCCGACCTCCCTCTCCCTTCACCTCCCCCTGACCTGACCCCCCTCTCCCTTCACCTCCCCCTGACCCTACCCCCCTCTCCCTTCACCGCCCCCAGACCCGACCTCCCTCTCCCTTCACCTCCCCCTGACCCGACCTCCCTCTCCCTTCACCTCCCCCTGACCCGACCTCCCTCTCCCTTCACCTCCCCATGACCCGACCCCCCTCTCCCTTCACCTCCCCCTGACCCGTCCCCCTCTCCCTTCACCTCTCCCTGACCCGACCTCCCTCTCCCTTCACCTCCCCCTGACCCGACCTCCCTCTCCCTTCACCTCCCCCTGACCCGACCTCCCTCTCCCTTCACCTCCTCCTGACCCGACCTCCCTCTCCCTTCACCTCCTCCTGACCCGACCTCCCTCTCCCTTCACCTCTCCCTGACCCGACCTCCCTCTCCCTTCACCTCCCCCTGACCCGACCCCCCTCTCCCTTCACCTCCCCTTGACCCGACCCCCTCTCCCTTCACCTCCCCCAGACCCGACCCCCTCTCCCTTCACCTCCCCCTGACCCGACCCCCCTCTCCCTTCACCTCCCCCTGACCCGACCTCCCTCTCCCTTCACCACCCCCTGACCCGACCTCCCTCTCCCTTCACCTCCCCCTGACCCGACCTCCCTCTCCCTTCACCTCTCCCTGACCCGACCTCCCTCTCCCTTCACCTCCCCCTGACCCGACCTCCCTCTCCCTTCACCTCCCCCTGACCCGACCTCCCTCTCCCTTCACCTCCCCCTGACCCGACCTCCCTCTCCCTTCACCACCCCCTGACCCGACCTCCCTCTCCCTTCACCACCCCCTGACCCGACCTCCCTCTCCCTTCACCTCCCCCTGACCCGACCTCCCTCTCCCTTCACCTCCCCCTGACCCGACCTCCCTCACCCTTCACCTCTCCCTGACCCGACCTCCCTCACCCTTCACCTCTCCCTGACCCGACCCCCTCTCCCTTCACCACCCCCTGACCCGACCTCCCTCTCCCTTCACCTCCCCCTGACCTGACCTCCCTCTCCCTTCACCTCCCCCTGACCCGACCTCCCTCTCCCTTCACCGCCCCCTGACCCGACCTCCCTCTCCCTTCACCTCCCCCTGACCCGACCTCCCTCTCCCTTCACCTCCTCCTGACCCGACCTCCCTCTCCCTTCACCTCCCCCTGACCCGACCTCCCTCTCCCTTCACCTCTCCCTGACCCGACCCCCCTCTCCCTTCACCTCCCCCTGACCCGACCTCCCTCTCCCTTCACCTCCCCCTGACCCGACCTCCCTCTCCCTTCACCTCCCCCTGACCCGACCCCCCTCTCCCTTCACCTCCCCCTGACCCGACCTCCCTCTCCCTTCACCTCCCCCTGACCCGACCTCCCTCTCCCTTCACCTCTCCCTGACCCGACCCCCTCTCCCTTCACCTCCCCCTGACCCGACCTCCATCTCCCTTCACCTCCCCCTGACCCGACCCCCCTCTCCCTTCACCTCCCCCTGACCCGACCCCCCTCTCCCTTCACCTCCCCCTGACCCGACCTCCCTCTCCCTTCACCTCCCCCCGACCCGACCTCCCTCTCCCTTCACCTCCCCCCGACCCGACCTCCCTCTCCCTTCACCTCCCCCTGACCCGACCTCCCTCTCCCTTCACCTCCCCCTGACCCGACCTCCCTCTCCCTTCACCTCCCCCTGACCCGACCTCCTCTCCCTTCACCTCCCCCTGACCCGACCTCCCTCTCCCTTCACCTCTCCCTGACCCGACCTCCCTCTCCCTTCACCTCCCCCTGACCCGACCCCCCTCTCCCTTCACCTCCCCCTGACCCGACCTCCCTCTCCCTTCACCTCCCCCTGACCCGACCTCCCTCTCCCTTCACCTCCCCCTGACCCGACCCCCCTCTCCCTTCACCTCCCCCTGACCCGACCTCCCTCTCCCTTCACCTCCCCCTGACCCGACCTCCCTCTCCCTTCACCTCCTCCTGACCCGACCTCCCTCTCCCTTCACCTCCCCCTGACCCGACCTCCCTCTCCCTTCACCTCCCCCTCACCCGACCTCCCTCTCCCTTCACCTCCCCCTGACCCGACCTCCCTCTCCCTTCACCTCCCCCTGACCCGACCTCCCTCTCCCTTCACCTCCCCCTCACCCGACCTCCCTCTCCCTTCACCTCCTCCTGACCCGACCTCCCTCTCCCTTCACCTCCCCCTCACCCGACCTCCCTCTCCCTTCACCTCCCCCTGACCCGACCTCCCTCTCCCTTCACCTCCCCCTGACCCGACCTCCCTCTCCCTTCACCTCCCCCTCACCCGACCTCCCTCTCCCTTCACCTCCCCCTGACCCGACCTCCCTCTCCCTTCACCTCCCCCTGACCCGACCTCCCTCTCCCTTCACCTCCCCCTGACCCGACCACCCTCTCCCTTCACCTCTCCCTGACCCGACCTCCCTCTCCCTTCACCTCCCCCTGACCCGACCTCCCTCTCCCTTCACCTCTCCCTGACCCGACCTCCCTCTCCCTTCACCTCTCCCTGACCCGACCTCCCTCTCCCTTCACCTCTCCCTGACCCGACCTCCCTCACCCTTCACCTCCCCCTGACCCGACCTCCCTCTCCCTTCACCTCCCCCTGACCCGACCTCCCTCTCCCTTCACCTCCTCCTGACCCGACCTCCCTCTCCCTTCACCTCCCCCTGACCCGACCTCCCTCTCCCTTCACCTCCCCCTGACCCGACCTCCCTCTCCCTTCACCTCCCCCTGACCCGACCTCCTTCTCCCTTCACCTCCCCCTGACCCGACCTCCCTCTCCCTTCACCGCCCCCTGACCCGACCTCCTTCTACCTTCACCTCCCCCTGACCCGACCCCCCTCTCCCTTCACCTCCCCCTGACCCGACCTCCCTCTCCCTTCACCTCCCCCTGACCCGACCTCCCTCTCCATTCACCTCCCCCTGACCCGACCCCCCTCTCCCTTCACCTCCCCCTGACCCGACCTCCCTCTCCCTTCACCTCCCCCTGACCCGACCTCCCTCTCCCTTCACCTCCCCCTGACCCGACCCCCTCTCCCTTCACCTCTCCCTGACCCGACCTCCCTCTCCCTTCACCTCCTCCTGACCCGACCTCCCTCACCCTTCACCTCTCCCTGACCCGACCTCCCTCACCCTTCACCTCCCCCTGACCCGACCTCCCTCTCCCTTCACCTCCCCCTGACCCGACCTCCCTCTCCCTTCACCTCCCCCTGACCCGACCTCCCTCACCCTTCACCTCTCCCTGACCCGACCTCCCTCTCCCTTCACCTCCCCCTGACCCGACCTCCCTCTCCCTTCACCTCCCCCTGACCCGACCTCCCTCTCCCTTCACCTCTCCCTGACCCGACCTCCCTCTCCCTTCACCTCCCCCTGACCCGACCTCCTTCTCCCTTCACCTCCCCCTGACCCGACCCCCCTCTCCCTTCACCTCTCCCTGACCCGACCTCCCTCTCCCTTCACCGCCCCCTGACCCGACCTCCCTCTCCCTTCACCTCCCCTTGACCCGACCTCCCTCTCCCTTCACCTCCCCCTGACCCGACCACCCTCTCCCTTCACCTCCCCCTGACCCGACCCCCTCTCCCTTCACCTCCCCCTGACCCGACCTCCCTCTCCCTTCACCGCCCCCTGACCCGACCTCCCTCTCCCTTCACCTCCCCTTGACCCGACCTCCCTCTCCCTTCACCTCCCCCTGACCCGACCACCCTCTCCCTTCACCTCCCCCTGACCCGACCACCCTCTCCCTTCACCTCCCACTGACCCGACCTCCCTCTCCCTTCACCTCCCCCTGACCCGACCTCCTCTCCCTTCACCTCCCCCTGACCCGACCTCCCTCTCCCTTCACCTCCCCCTGACCCGACCTCCCTCTCCCTTCACCTCTCCCTGACCCGACCTCCCTCTCCCTTCACCTCCCCCTGACCCGACCTCCCTCTCCCTTCACCTCCCCTTGACCCGACCTCCCTCTCCCTTCACCTCTCCCTGACCCGACCTCCCTCTCCCTTCACCTCCCCCTGACCCGACCTCCCTCTCCCTTCACCTCTCCCTGACCCGACCTCCCTCTCCCTTCACCTCCCCCTGACCCGACCCCCCTCTCCCTTCACCTCTCCCTGACCCGACCTCCCTCTCCCTTCACCTCCCCCTGACCCGACCTCCCTCTCCCTTCACCTCCCCCTGACCCGACCTCCCTCTCCCTTCACCTCCCCTTGACCCGACCTCCCTCTCCCTTCACCTCCCCCTGACCCGACCCCCCTCTCCCTTCACCTCCCCCTGACCCGACCTCCCTCACCCTTCATCTCTCCCTGACCCGACCTCCCTCTCCCTTCATCTCTCCCCTTGACCCGACCTCCCTCACCCTTCACCTCCCCCTGACCCGACCCCCTCTCCCTTCACCTCCCCCTGACCCGACCTCCCTCTCCCTTCACCTCCCCCTGACCCGACCTCCCTCTCCCTTCACCTCCCCCTGACCCGACCTCCCTCTCCCTTCACCTCCCCCTGACCCGACCTCCCTCTCCCTTCACCTCCCCCTGACCCGACCCCCTCTCCCTTCACCTCCCCCTGACCCGACCTCCCTCTCCCTTCACCTCCCCCTGACCCGACCTCCTTCTCCCTTCACCTCCCCCTGACCCGACCTCCCTCACCCTTCACCTCCCCCTGACCCGACCCCCTCTCCCTTCACCTCCCCCTGACCCGACCTCCCTCACCCTTCACCTCCCCCTGACCCGACCCCCTCTCCCTTCACCTCCCCCTGACCCGACCTCCCTCTCCCTTCACCTCCCCCTGACCCGACCTCCCTCTCCCTTCACCTCCCCCTGACCCGACCTCCTTCTCCCTTCACCTCCCCCTGACCCGTCCTCCTTCTCCCTTCACCTCCCCCTGACCCGACCTCCCTCTCCCTTCACCTCCCCCTGACCCGTCCTCCTTCTCCCTTCACCTCCCCCTGACCCGACCTCCTTCTCCCTTCACCTCCCCCTGACCCGTCCTCCTTCTCCCTTCACCTCCTCCTGACCCGACCCCCTCTCCCTTCACCTCCCCCTGACCCGACCTCCCTCTCCCTTCACCTCCCCCTGACCCGACCTCCTTCTCCCTTCACCTCCCCCTGACCCGACCTCCCTCTCCCTTCACCTCCCCCTGACCCGACCTCCCTCTCCCTTCACCTCCCCCTGACCCGACCCCCCTCTCCCTTCACCTCCCCCTGACCCGACCTCCCTCTCCCTTCACCTCCCCCTGACCCGACCTCCCTCTCCCTTCACCTCTCCCTGACCCGACCTCCCTCTCCCTTCACCTCCCCCTGACCCGACCCCCCTCTCCCTTCACCTCCCCCTGACCCGACCCCCCTCTCCCTTCACCTCCTCCTGACACGACCTCCCTCTCCCTTCACCTCCCCCTGACCCGACCTCCCTCTCCCTTCACCTCCCCCTGACCCGACCTCCCTCTCCCTTCACCTCCCCCTGACCCGACCTCCCTCTCCCTTCACCTCCCCCTGACCCGACCTCCCTCTCCCTTCACCTCCCCCTGACCCGACCTCCCTCTCCCTTCACCTCCCCCTGACCCGACCTCCCTCTCCCTTCACCTCCCCCTGACCCGACCTCCCTCTCCCTTCACCTCCCCCTGACCCGACCTCCCTCTCCCTTCACCTCCCCTTGACCCGACCTCCCTCTCCCTTCACCTCCCCCTGACCCGACCCCCCTCTCCCTTCACCTCCCCCTGACCCGACCTCCCTCTCCCTTCACCTCCCCCTGACCCGACCTCCCTCTCCCTTCACCTCCCCCTGACCCGACCTCCCTCTCCCTTCACCTCCCCCTGACCCGACCTCCCTCTCCCTTCACCTCCCCCTGACCCGACCTCCCTCTCCCTTCACCTCCCCCTGACCCGACCTCCCTCTCCCTTCACCTCCCCCTGACCCGACCCCCTCTCCCTTCACCTCCCCCTGACCCGACCTCCTTCTCCCTTCACCTCCCCCTGACCCGACCTCCCTCTCCCTTCACCTCCCCCTGACCCGACCCCCTCTCCCTTCACCTCCCCCTGACCCGACCTCCCTCTCCCTTCACCTCCCCCTGACCCGACCTCCCTCTCCCTTCACCTCCCCCTGACCCGACCCCCCTCTCCCTTCACCTCCCCCTGACCCGACCTCCCTCTCCCTTCACCTCCCCCTGACCCGACCTCCTTCTCCCTTCACCTCCCCCTGACCCGACCTCCCTCTCCCTTCACCTCCCCCTGACCCGACCCCCCTCTCCCTTCACCTCCCCCTGACCCGACCCCCTCTCCCTTCACCTCCCCCTGACCCGACCCCCTCTCCCTTCACCTCCCCCTGACCCGACCACCCTCTCCCTTCACCTCCCCCTGACCCGACCTCCCTCTCCCTTCACCTCCCCCTGACCCGACCTCCCTCTCCCTTCACCTCCCCCTGACCCGACCTCCCTCACCCTTCACCTCCCCCTGACCCGTCCTCCCTCTCCCTTCACCTCCCCCTGACCCGACCTCCCTCTCCCTTCACCTCCCCCTGACCCGACCTCCCTCTCCCTTCACCTCCCCCTGACCCGACCCCCTCTCCCTTCACCTCCCCCTGACCCGACCTCCTTCTACCTTCACCTCCCCCTGACCCGACCCCCCTCTCCCTTCACCTCTCCCTGACCCGACCTCCCTCTCCCTTCACCGCCCCCTGACCCGACCTCCCTCTCCCTTCACCTCCCCCTGACCCGACCTCCCTCTCCCTTCACCTCCCCCTGACCCGACCTCCCTCTCCCTTCACCTCCCCCTGACCCGACCTCCCTCTCCCTTCACCTCCCCCTGACCCGACCCCCTCTCCCTTCACCTCCTCCTGACCCGACCTCCCTCTCCCTTCACCTCTCCCTGACCCGACCCCCTCTCCCTTCACCTCCCCCTGACCCGACCTCCCTCTCCCTTCACCTCCCCCTGACCCGACCCCCTCTCCCTTCACCTCCCCCTGACCCGACCCACTTTCCCTTCACCTCCCCGTGACCCGACCCCCCTCTCCCTTCACCTCCCCCTGACCCGACCTCCCTCTCCCTTCACCTCTCCCTGACCCGACCTCCCTCTCCCTTCACCTCCCCCTGACCCGACCTCCTTCTCCCTTCACCTCCCCCTGACCCGACCTCCCTCTCCCTTCACCTCCCCCTGACCCGACCTCCCTCTCCCTTCACCTCCCCCTGACCCGACCTCCCTCTCCCTTCACCGCCCCCTGACCCGACCCCCCTCTCCCTTCACCTCCCCCTGACCCGACCTCCCTCTCCCTTCACCGCCCCCTGACCCGACCTCCCTCTCCCTTCACCTCCCCCTGACCCGACCCCCCTCTCCCTTCACCTCCCCCTGACCCGACCTCCTTCTCCCTTCACCTCCCCCTGACCCGACCCCCTCTCCCTTCACCTCCCCCTGACCCGACCCACTTTCCCTTCACCTCCCCCTGACCCGACCTCCCTCTCCCTTCACCTCCCCCTGACCCGACCCCCCTCTCCCTTCACCGCCCCCTGACCCGACCTCCCTCTCCCTTCACCTCCCTCTGACCCGACCTCCCTCTCCCTTCACCTCCCCCAGACCCGACCCCCCTCTCCCTTCACCTCCCCCCTGACCCCTGACCTGCGCTCCCTTGTCCCAGGTTGGCGGCCGGTTCCCCCGGTAACCCTGGGCCTGTCCTCGGGACGATGACCAGCAGCTGCCGCCCGGCAGAACACCCTCGGTGTCAGGCGATCCTCCTTGGGCCCTCAGGCCGTGCTCCTCTGTGTTTACAGGCCGTGGTTCTTGACCCTTCCGCCAATGGGAACAGTTTCTCTCTATCTACTCTGTCCAGACCCTTCATGATTTTGAACACCTCGATCAAATCTCCTCTCAACCTTCTCTGTTCCAAGGAGAACAACCCCAGCTTCTCCAGTCCATCCACGTAACTAAAGTCCCTCATCCCTGGAATCATTCCAGTAAATCTTTTCTGCACCCTCTCTAAGGTCTTCACATCTTTCCTAAAGTGCGGTCCCAGAACTGGACACAATACTCCAGTTGTGGCCGAACCAGTGTTTTATGAAGGTTCATCATAACTTCCATACTTTTGTACTCTATGCCTCTATTTATAAAGCCCAGGATCCCGTATGCTTTTTGAACCACTTTCTCAACCTGCCCTGCCACCTTCAATGATTTGTGTCCATATACCCCCAGATCTCTCTGTTCCTGTACCCCTTTTAGAATTGTGCCCTCTAGTTTATATTGCCTCTCCTTGTTCTTCCCACCAAAATGCATCACTTTGCATTTTTCTGCGTTGAATTTCATCTGCCACGTGTCCGCCCATTCCACCAGCCTGTCCATATCGTCTTTAAGTCTATCACTATCCTCCTCACTGTTCACACTTCCAAGTTTTGTGTCTTCTGCAAATTTTGAAATGGTGCCCTGTACATCCAAGTCCAAGTCATTAATATATATCAAGAAAAGCAGTGGTCCCAGCACTGACCCCTGGGGAACATCACTGTACACCTCCCTCCAGTCCGAAACGAGAATTGTCTGTTCTGAATTTCTATCCTGTATTTACAGTGAGGACTTTTGTAAACTCCTTTTACAGGGGATTAGAAGGGGAGGATTTGCAGACGGGAAACTCAAACCAAACATCACGTCAAGATCTGACAGTCCCTCGATTCATCAGGACCTGAATATCATCGGCCTTTGAATGTGGAAGGAGAAATCCCCAATCACAGCAGGGAGAAACTGTACACGTGTTCTGTGTGTGAACATCCCTTCAGCCAATCATCTGGCCCGTGAGACACAAACCCAGACGTGCCGGGAATCAACAGTGTAAACGTGGGGACTGTGGGAAGGGGTTCAGTTTTCCCACCCGATGAAACTCCAGCATGTTCACATTGAGGACACTTCCTTTAAATACTCTGACTGTGAGAAAAGCAGTAATGGTTGGAAGGATCTGATGCCCAGTCAGCACATTCATACTGGAAAGAGGCTGTTTCAATGTTCTGTACGTGGGAAGAGATTGATCAGTGACTGTAGGGGTTGGATTTGCTCTCACTGCTGCTGTTACTGCTGCCAGGACTGAACCATGGCAGAGGTCCCGTGCTCTTGGGTTTCTGTATTATTAGTTCATTAATTTCATTGATCGACCCCCTTTTTTAATAAGCCCCTCCGGAGACACCGGGTTGCCCCATCAACCCAAAATAAAGGAAATCTAACAAAAGTGAGTTTAGAAAAAGAAAAGGTTTCTAAATATAGCGGGCAATAAATGCCGCGACGCCCACATCCCATGAAAGATTTTTTTTAAATGGAAAGGCAGCTGAGACCCATCACCTGCAATTCCTGCACCCATGTGGGAACTTCAGGACGCTTTATGGGGCCACATGTGCAGGAAATGCCTCCAGTTGCTCGAGCTCAGAATTTTCCAGAATTCACTCGATTCTGGAAAGGTCCCAGCGGATTGGAAAACCGCAAATGCAACACCCCTATTCAAGAAGTGAGTGAGACAGAGAGCAGGTAACTATAGACCAGTTAGCCTAACATCTGTCATTGGGGAAAATGCTCGAATCCATTATTAAGGAAGTAGTAGCAGGACATTTGGAGACTCATAATACAATCAAGGAGAGTCAACATGGTTTTATGAAAGGGAAATCGTGTCTGACAAATTTATTAGAGTTCTTTGAGGATGTAACGAGCAGGGTGGATAAAGGGGAACCAATGGATGCAGTATATTTGGATTTCCAAAAGGCATTCGATAAGGTGCCACATAAAAGGTTACTGCACAAGATAAGAGCTCATGGTGTTGGGGGTAATATACTGGCATGGATAGAGGATTGGCTAATTAACAGAAAACAAAGAGTCGGGACAAAAGGGTCATTTTCAAAATGACAATCTGTAACCAGTGGGGTGCCGCAGGGATCAGTGCTGAGGCCTCAACTATTTACAATATATATCAATGACTTGGATGAAGGAACAGAGTGTCTTGTGGCCAAATTTGCTGATGATACAAAGATAGGTGGAAAAGCAAGTTGCGATGAGGACACAAAGTGTCTGCAAACGGATATTGACGGGTTAAGCGAATGGGCAAAAATTTGGCAGATGGAATATAATGTGGGAAAATGTGAAGTCGTCCACTTTGGGAGGAAAAATAAAAAAGCAAAATATTATTTCAATGGAGAAATACTACAGAATGCTGCAGTACAGAGGGATCTGGGTGTCCTCGTACATGAAACACAAAAAGTCAACATACAGGTGCAGCATGCAAACAGAATATTGGCCTTTATTTCGAGGGGGTTGGAGTATAAAAGCAGGGAACTCATGCTGCAACTGTACAGTGTGCTGGTGAGACCACACCTGGAGGACTGCGGACAGTTCTGGTGCCCTTATTTAAGGAAGGACATACTTGCATTGGAGGCAGTTCAGAGAAGGTTCACTGGGTTGATCCTGGGTATGGAAGGGTTAGCTTATGAGGAAAGACTGAACAGGTTGGGTCTATACTCATTGGAGTTTAGAAAAATGAGAGGAGATCTTATTGAAACATACAAGATTCTGAGGGGACTCGATAGGGTCGATGCTGAGAGGATGTTACCCCTCAGGGGGAATCTTAAACGAGGGGGCATAGTCTCAGAATAAGGGGTCGCCCGTTTAAGACAGAAATGAGGAGGAATTTCTTCTCCCAGAGGGTCATGATTCTTTGGAATTCTTTACCCCAAAAAGCTGTGGAGGCTGAGTCATTGAATACATTCAAGGCTGAGTTAGACAAATTGTTGATCAGCAAGGGAGTCAAAGGATACGGGGAAAGGGCAGGAAAGTGGAGTTGAGGTAAAAATCAGATCAGCCATGATCTCATTGAATGGTGGAGCAGGCTCGAGGGGCCGAATGGCCTACTCCTGCTCCCATCTCTTATGGTCTTATGGTCTCAAGCTGAGGGTTTCTGAGCTCGAGGGGCGGCCGGAGTCACTGCAGAGCATAAGGGAGGCTGAAGGTTTCCTGGACCGTCCGTTCCAGGAGTGGGTCACCCCGCAGCTACAGAGAGTTCAAGGTAGGAAATGGGTGGCCATCGGAAGGGGCAGGAAGGGGCAGGCAGTGCAGGAATCTTCTGGGTGTGTGGCTCCCTCAAACAATGACACCTCGAGGGAGTGCAGTCCTGAGCATGGCATCATGGGGCAAAGGAGTGCACAGTGAAGTGTAGAAATGCAGCAGTCATAGGGGATTCGATAGTCAGGGGGACAGACAGACAGTTCTGTGACCCTCAATGTGAGTCCCTCATGGTGTGTTGCCTCCCTGGTGCCAGGGTAAAGGACATTACGGAGAGGGTGCAGAACATTCTGCGGGGGGAGGGGAACAGCCAGAAGTCGTGGTCCATGTGGATCCCAACGACATAGGAAAGGAAAGGGATGAGTTTCAGGAACTAGGGAGCAAGTTAAAAAGCAGGACCTCAAAGGTAGTAATCTCTGGATTACTCCCGGTGCCACGCGCTAGTGAGTATAGGACTAGGGAGATAAGGCAGGTTAATGCGTGGCTAGAGACATGGTGCAAGAGGGAGGACTTCAGATTCCCGGGGCATTGGGACCAGTTCTGGGGCAGGGGGGACCTGCTCAAGACGGACAGGTTGCACCTCAACAGAGCTGGGACCAATGTCCTCACGGGGAGGTTCACTAGTGCTGTGGGGGCGGGGGGGAGGGTGAAACTAATTTGGCAGGGGGACGGGCACCAGGATGTAACTTTGGAAAGGAGAAACAAGGGGCACAAAGGATTGGGAGAGACAGATAGCACTCGAGTAAGAAATTGTACAGTGTTAGGTGGGATCAGACTAAGAGGGAACATGAGAAGGTCTAAGATCAGTTTCGAGTGCCTGTGTGTAAACACATGAAGCCTGGTAAATAAGGTTGGTGAGCTGCAGGCGCAAATAGCCACATGGGAATATGATGTAGTGGCGATAACGGAGACTTGGCTGAAAAAAGGGCAGGATTGGCAACTAAATATTCCTGGATACAAGGTGTTTAGGAAAGGTAGGGAAGGGAAGAAAAGATGGGGGGTGCGGGGTGGCAGTATTGATTAAGGAGAATATTGCAGTGCCGGAGAGAGAGGATGTCCTGGAGCGGCCAAGGACAGAATCTATTTGGTTAGAGTTAAGAAACAATAGAGGTGCCGTTACACTACTGGGTGTATTCTATAGGCCACCAACTAGTGGGAAGGAGATCGAGGAGCAAATTTGCAGGGAAATTACAGAGAGATGCAAGAACTGTAGAGTAGTGATAATGGGGGACTTCAACTATCCTAATATAGACTGGGATTGTAATAGTGTAATGGGCAAAGAGGGGGAGGAATTTCTGAAATGTGTTCAGGAGAACTTTCTTGATCAGTATGTTTCTGGCCCAATGAGGAAGGAGGCATTGCTGGATCTAATTCTGGGGAATGAGGTGGGTCAAGAGGAGCAAGTGTGAGTGAGGGAACATTTAGGGAACAGTGATCATAATATCATAAGGTTTAGATTGGTTATGGAAAAGGACAAGGAACAATCTAGAGTAAAAATACTCAATTGGCGGAGGTTCAGTTTCAGTGGTTTGTGAACGGATCTGGCCCGGGTAAATTGGAATCAAAGATTGTCAGGCAAAACTGTAATCGAACAATGGGTGGCCTTTAAAGAGGAGATGGTTCAGGTACAGTCCCATGAGGGGGAAAGGTAGGGCAACTAAAGCCAGAGCTCACTGGATGACGAAAGAGATAGAGAGTAAGATGAAATGGAAAAAAGGGGCGTTTGACAGATGTCAGGTTGATAATACAAGTGAGAACCAGGCTGAATATAGAAAGTACAGAAGATAAGTGAGAAAGGAAATAAGCGGGGCAAAGAGAGAGTGTGAGAATAGACTGGCGGCTAACATAAAAGGGAATCCAAAAGTCTTCTATAGGCATCTAAATAGTAAACGGGTAGTAAGAGGAGGGGTGGGGCCGATTAGGGACCAAAAAGGAAATCTACTCATGGAGGCAGAGGGCACAGCCGAGTTACTAAATGAGTACTTTGCATCTGTCTTTACCAAGGAAGAAGATGCTGCCAAAGTCACAGTAAAAGAGGGGATAGTTGAGATCCTGGATCGGTTGAAAATTGATAAAGAGGAGGTACCAGAAAGGCTGGCTGTACTTAAAGTAGATCAGTCACTCAGTCCGGATGGGATGCATCCGAGGTTGCTGAGGGAAGTAAGGGTGGAAATTGCGGAGGTACTGGCCATAATCCTCCAATCATCTTCAGATATGGGGATGGTGCCAGAGGACTGGAGAATTGCAAATGTTACACCCTTGTTCAAAAATGGGTGTAAGGATAAACCTAGCAACTACAGGCCAGTCAGTTTAACCTCAGTGGTGGGGAAACTTTTAGAAACGATAATCCGGGAAAAAATTAATAGTCACTTGGACAAGTGTGGATTAATAAAGGAAAGCCAGCACGGATTTGTTAAAGGCAAATCGTGTTTAATTAACTTGATTGAGTTTTTTGATGAGGTACAGAGAGCGTCGATGAGGGCAATGCAGTTGATGTGGTGTATATGGACTTTCAAAAGGCGTTTGATAAAGTGCCACCTGATAGGCTTGACAGCAAAATTTGGAATGAAAGGGGCAGTGGCAACATGGATATGAAATTGACAGGAAACAGAGAGTAGTGGTGAACGTTTGTTTTTCGGATTGAAGGGAGGTTACAGTGGTGTTCCCCAGGGGTCAGTGCTGGGACCACTGTTTTTCTTGATATATATTAAAGACTTGGACTTGGGTGCACCGGGCACAATTTCAAAATTTGCAGATGACACAAAACTTGGAAGTGTAGTGAACAGTAAGGAGGATAATGATAGACTTCAAGAGGAGATAGACAGGCTGGTGGAATGGGCGGACACATGGCAGATGAAAGTTAACGCAGAAAAATATGAAGTGATACATTTTGGTAGGAAGAATGAGGAGAGGCAATATAAACTCGAGGGCACAATTCTAAAAGGGGGTACAGGAACAGAGAGATCTGGGGGTATATGTGCACAAATCATTGAAGGTGACATGGAAGGTTGAGAAAGTGGTTAAGGAAGCATACGGGATCCTGGGCTTTATAAATAGAGGCATAGAGTACAAAAGTATGGAGGTCATGATGAATCTTTATAAAACACTGGTTTGGCCACAACTGGAGTATTGTGTCCAGTTCTGGGCACCACACTTTAGGAAAGATGTGAAGGCCTTAGAGAGGGTGCAGAAGAGATTTACTGGAATGATTCCAGGGATGAGGGACTTCAGTTAGGTGGATAGACTGGAGAAGCTGGGGTTGTTCTCCTTGGAACAGAGGCGGTTGAGAGGAGATTTGATCGAGGTCTTCAAAATCATGAAGGGTCTGGACAGAGTAGATAGAGAGAAACTGTTCCCATTGGTGGAAGGGTCAAGAACCAGAGGACACAGATTTAAGGTGATTGGCAAAAGAACCCAAGGTGACATGAGGAAAATCTGGAATGCACTGCCCGAGGGGGTGGTGGAGGCAGATTCAATCATGGCCTTCAAAAGGGCCAAAGGATATGTACTTGAAGGAGGAAAAAATTGCAGGGCTGCGGGGAAAGGGCGAGGGAGTGGGACGAGCTGGATTGCTCTTGCAGGGAGCTGGCACAGACTCGATGGGCCGAATGACCTCCTTCCGTGCTGTAACCATTCTATGATTCCATCATTCGAGACGGAGCTTCAATGGCGGGGATTTTACCCAACATTCCCCGCGGAGGAGAATGCGCCCTATCTCGACTACCGGAGCCCAGCGCGCAGGCGCAGTGCTGAACTGAGCATGCGCAGTGCGAGTGCTGGGGACGGACGGAGGTGGCAGCAGCGCGGTGGGAGCGGGTCAGTGGCGGTGACGGGCGATCGGGGAGTAACGGGACCGGCGGGTGGGCGGGGGAGGCTTCATAAACACCTGGTGTCGGCCCCGAGCGCCGAATAAGGACCCACAGGTCCCGCTTTTACACCAGGCGGGGCGGGGCGGTGGGCGGGCGGGCGAGGCTTTCTCCCGGACGCAGGCCCCGGTTCGCGGCCGCCATCTTTGTAAAGGGGGGAAGGCCGCCGCCATCTTGGTATAGGAACGAGCGGGGTTCAGGGTCACCAGCGGAGAAAACCATTGGTTCGTGGGTCCCACGTGTGTATCCAGCGGGTCACTCATGTTCATCGGGGCTTGAAAGGCGCATGCGCAGCTACGTTTTGTGTCAGGAACCAGGAGGAATGAATGTTCTGAATTTCTATCCTGTATTTACAGTGATGACTTTTGTAAACTCCTTTTACAGGGGATTAGAAGGGGAGGATTTGCAGACGGGAAACTCAAACCAAACATCACCTCAAGATCTGACCGAGTCCCTCGATTCATCAGGACCTGAATATCATCGGCCTTTGAATGTGGAAGGAGAAATGTTTGTCTGTTGTGTCTGTGGGAAAAGATCAAACATCAGTGTGAGTGGAAAATCACCGAGACACACACACCCGAGTGAGAGTGTTCCAGTGCACTGAGTGTGGAAAGAGCTTTAACCAGTTACACAGCCTGAAAAAACATCGCACCATTCACAGCGGGGAGAAACCGTCCACGTGTTCTGTGTGTGGACGAGGCTTCAACTGATCGTCCAACCTGGAGAGACACAAGGACACCCGGACCACGGAGAAACCGTGGAAATGTGGGGACTGTGGGAAGGGGTTTGATTACCCGTCTGAGCTGGAAACTCATCGACGCAGTCACAACGGGGAGAGGCCGTTCACCTGCTCCGCGTGTGGGAAGGGATTCACTCAGGCATGTAACCTTCTGAGACATCACCTTGTTCACTCTGATAAGAGACCTTTTAAGTGTTCTGACTGTGAGAAGAGCTTTAAAAGTAAAAAGGATCTACTGACACACCAACGCACTCACACTGGGGAGAGGCCGTTTATCTGCTCCGTGTGTGGGAAGAGATTCATTTGTTCATCCCACCTCACAGAACACCAACGAGTTCACACTGACAAGAGACCTTTTCATTGTTCTGACTGTGAGAAGAGCTTTAAAAGCAGAAAGGATCTGCTGACACACCACCGTACTCACACCGGGGAGAGGCCGTTCACCTGCTGCGACTGTGGAAAGGGATTCACTCGTTCATCCACCCTGCTGACACACCAGCGAGTTCACACTGGGGAGAGGCCGTTCACCTGCTCCGTGTGTGGGAAGGGATTCACTCAGTCACAACACCTGCAGTCACACCAGCGAGTTCACAAGTGACTGCAGGGGTTGGATTCTGCTGTTAATCACATCCAGGACTGAACCATGTTCATTCTGACAGTTGGGGTTTGTTTCTGATGTAAATAACCCCTAGAACTGGACTGGAGTTTAATATTCTGGATACATGTTAAATTAATCAGCTTTGTTTTAAAGACATTGTTGTAGATTTTGGTCTTTCCCACCTGAGTGTTTAGCATCACCTGACTGGAGCTCAGAAAGGACAATCTGGGGGGAGGATCGTCCGATGGGAACAGAACTTCAGCCCGGACACAGTCCTTCAGGGCCACACTGAGAGGGGCAAACGGCACTTTGGGCTTTCTCCTCTCTCTTCACTGACAGCAGAGTCGCCGTGTGGGTTAATCTTGAGGCGTGTAAGAAATGTGTCCCAGCCGCTCTCTTCCATGGTCCAGAGCTCCAGGCACGGAACAGAAGGCTCCTTTACAACTGTGTTTAGATCAGGAAGAACAACGGGGAATGCTGGAAACATGCTGTCAAATCAGAGATTGGTGTAAAACTGGGATCTGTTCCTGACTGAAAGGGAAACGGCAGGTTTAAGTTTCCAGTCTAAAACTGACTGGGAATTATTCGACAAAGATTGAACCTGTTTGTGTTACAGTCCTGAGTCTACCATTTTACGCCAGGCGTTAACTCGTTTAAAATAAACCCGTTTAAAATAAATGGGTTAAAGTCTGCATTAAAATAGCAGAGGGAGGAGTTCACAGGAGCCTGTTAACGGCTGGTACAATTATCCACCAGTCATTTGATCTCCAGATAAAGAAGGAGCTGCAGTGTGTTTGAGCACAGAGTTTCGTAAAGACAGAGAGTGAACCTCTAACACAGTGAATTGCTGACAGAGTGAGGACTTCAAATGGGAATTTGGTGAGTGTGGGAATTAGGTGCAGAGGGGGACTGAGGTGCTGTGTGATTTACACTCAGGGACTATAAACTGATCTTATCAGCTGTTTAAAAGGCTAAGTAACTACTAATTATTTTTAAAAATCAAGCTAAATCCATTTACTAAATATAATCTAGATCTCTAGTGATTCTATTAGTCCTAAGAAACCACGGATTAAATAAATAAAATCTAGAGATGCCAGGACAGGCTGTGTGTCAGGACTGTAACATGTGGGAGTTTGTGGACAGCGAGTCTATCTCGGATTGTCACATCAACAGTAAATGTCTCTGCCTTGAGACACTCCGGCTCAGAGTCTTCGAGCTGGAGTGCGAGTTAGAGACACAGCGACACGTAAGGGAGGGAGAGGTAGAGAAGGAGGTCCGGCAGAGGCTGGTCTTATTCAGCGGGTACAAGGTACTGGATACCTGTGAGGATGAAGTCTGCAGGGAGGATGCCCAGAATGTTAACCATAGCACCATGGAGCATGAGGCAGTCCAAGGTGGGAGGAGCAGAATAGAAAGGTTGCAGTCACAGGGGATTCTACAATCAGGGGGGTAGATAGCGTTCTCTGCAGTCATGACCGAGTGTCCAAGAGGGTGTGTTGCCTAACTGGTGCAAGGGTAACAGACAACTCAGAGCAACTGGAGAAGAACTTGGAAAGGGAGGGGGAGGATCCAGTTGTCCTGGTCCATGTCGGCACCAATGACTTAAGGAAGAACAAGGAGGAGGTCCTGCAAAGGGAATATCAGAAGCTCGGAACTAAATTAAAAAGCAGGACCTCACGGGTGGTCATCTCAGGATTACCCCTGAGCCACGTGCTAATTGGCACAGGGATAGACCAATCAGAAAGGTGAATGCGTGGCTGAAAGGGTGGTGTGGGAAGGAGGGGATCCATTTCATGGGACACTGGCACCAGTACTGGGACAAGAAGGAGATGTACCACTGGGAACGGGCTTCACCTGAACCAGAGTGGGACCAGAGTCCGAGTGGAAAGGATAAATAGGGTGGTGGATGAGGCTTTAAACGAGCAAGATTGGGGGGAGAGATCTGGTGGCAATAACAGAAGGTTAAAGATAAAAGAGACAGGAGATGAGTGCAAAGGTCAGACCAGGGTAAGGAATAAAGATAACATAAACTGCCAAGGAACAAATACAGTTATAAAACAGAAGTATAAAAAGAGCAACTATTAAAGATGAGTTAAACTGCCTGGACAGCAATGTACACAGCGTCCAAAACAAAATGGAGGCTATTGGCAAGGAACCAGATATAGTCGGAATAACTGAAATATGGCCACATAAAGAACAGGACTGGCAACTAAATACTGAGGGTTATAACATAATCCGAAAGGATAGGGAAGGAAGAAGGGGGGGATGGAGTAGCTGTACTAATTAGAGATAATATAATGGCTGTCGAAAAAGGGAAGTAACGGAAGGCTAGAAACAGCGTCCATATGGATTGAAATAAAAGATAAGGGTTTGAGCACACTGATCGAGGTATACGACAGACCACCTAATAGTGGAAAGGAGGTGGAGGAAGAAATATGTGAAATGAGATAAGGACATAGAATAATAATCATGGGAGATTTTAACTATCCCCAAATACAGGGAATGGAGTTTTTACAATGTGCAGGATTCATTTCTTACCCAGTATGTGAAAAGCCCAACAAGAGAGGAAGCACTGCTGGAACTAATAATGGGAAATGAACCAGAACAGGTAAGAGAAGTAAGTGTAGGGGGAACATCTAGGCAATAGCGATCACAACATAATAAAGTTTAAGCTAAAGATTAAGAAGGATATAAGTAAGACAAAGACCAAAGTAATAAATTGGGGGAAAAGCTGATTTTCAGAGGATGAGATTGGAACTAGGGAAAATAAACTGGAAAAAGTAACTGATAAAGAAATAGAACAGCAGAGGGAAACATTTAAAATGGTGATCAACGGAATCCAGGAGAAATATATCCCACTAAAAAAGCAAGAACAAACTAGTCAATAATGATACACCATAGATGAACAAACAAATAAGGGCAAAATTGAAACTAAAGAAAAAGACATACACTAAGTACATAGAGAACAAAGGAGAGGATGACAAAAGGGAATAAGGAAAGAACTTTAAAAACAATTAGAAAGGCAAAGAGAAATTACGAAATTAAATTATCAAGGAATATAAAAAGAAATAGTAAAGCATTCTACTGACACAAAAATAACAAAAGAAAAATCAGGATCGGGACAGGGCCACGAAGGGATACACACGATAAACTCACAGGTAATGACAGCAAAATGGCAGAAATATTAAAGAATTCCTTTGCCTCAGTATTTCCCGGGGAGACTAACATGGTGGGCAGGACATTAGAGGAGATCAAAAAAAGATATAAAGATATTTAAGATAGAAAGTGGGGAGATAATTGAGAAACTAATCAAACGTAGAGAGGATAAGACCCCTGGTCCAGATGGATTGCATCTGTGAATATTAAACGAGGTTAGGGAGGAGATAGCAGAGGCACTATTACATATATATAAAAATTCACTAGAGAAGGGAATAGTGCCAGAGGACTGGCGGACAGTCAGTGATTCCTATATTTAAAAAGGGAGATGGAACCAGTCCAGGGAACTATAGACCAATTAGCTTAATGTCGGTGGTAGGAAAGATAATGGAATCTTTACTCAAAGATGTAATAGAAAAACATCTAGAAACCAAAATATAATCAAGAATAGTCAGCACGGATTACAAAAGGGGAGGTCATGTTTGACCAAACTTATTGAATTCTTTGAAGAAGTAACAGAAAGAGTGGACAAGGGTAGTGTAGTAGATGTAATATATTTGGATTTTCACAAGGCCTTCTATACGGTATCGCATAGCAGACTCATGACTAAAGTCAGAGCAGGTGGAGTCAGGGGACAAGTAGCAGAATGGATAACAAGCTGGCTACAAAACAGAAAACAGAGAGTAGGGATTAAAGGTAGTTACTCAGACTGGCAAAGGGTGGGAAGTGGTGTTCTACAGGGATCGGTGCTGGGACCACTGGAGTTCACCATTTACATCAACGATTTAGACTTGGGAATCAGAAGTACAATTCCAGCATTTGCAGACAACAGCAAATTGGGGGTACAGTTAATACTGAGGAGGACTTCGACAAAATACAGGAAGACATTAATAAACCTGCAGAATGGGTGTGTAATTGGGAAATGAATTTCAATCGAGATCAGTGGGAGGCGGTACATTTTGGTAGGAAGAATAGGGAGGCCACATACTGCTTGGATAATAAGAGTCTAAATGGGGTAGAGGAGCAGAGGGATCTGGGGGTACAGATACACAAATCACGAAAAATAGCGACGCAGGTTAATAAGGCCATAAAAAAGGCAAATCAAGCTCTGGGGTTCATTTCTAGAGGGATAGAATTGAACAGCAGAGAAGTTATGTTGAACTTGTATAGAACCTTGGTTAGACCACACTTGGAGTACGGTGCACAGTTCTGGTCTCCGTATTATAAAAAGGATACAGAGGCATTGGGTCAAAATCCTGGAACTCCCTTCCTAACAGCACTGTGGGAGAACCTTCACCACACGGACTGCAGCGGTTCAAGAAGGCGGCTCACCACCACCTTCTCAAGGGCAATTCGGGATGGGCAATAAATGCCGGCCTCGCCAGCGACACCCACATCCCATGAACAAAAAAAAATTTACTGGGGCTGATCCCAGAACTGGGAGATTAAACCTATGAGGAAAGACTGATCCCACTGGGGCTATTTTCTGTAGAAAAGAGACGACTGAGGGGTGACCTGATGGAGGTCTTTAAGATAATGAAAGGGTTCGATAGGGTAGACGTAGAGCAGATGTTTCCACTTGCGGGGGAGACCAGAACTAGGGGCCATAAATATAAGATAGTCACTAATAAATCCAATAGGGAATTCAGGAGAAACTTCTTTACCCAGAGAGTGGTGAGAATGTGGAACTCGCTCCCACAAGGAGTAGTTGAGGTGAATAGTGTAGATGGATTTAAAGGGAAGCTAAATAAACACATGAGGGAGAAAGGAATAGAAGGTTATGCTGATAGGGTGAGATGAAGGGAGGAGGCTCGTGTGGAGCATAAACACCGGCATAGACCAGGTGGGCCGAATGGCCTGTTCCTGTGGTGTACATTCTATGTAATAATTCCCTGTTTTATTGATGAGCGGGTTAGATACCAAGATAATTAAAAATACACGACCCGGGATATCCCCAGGGGGGTCGATCCCGACAGTTACTCTGGGATCACTCCCACTGCGGAACTCCATCACTCACCCTGCTGAAGGCTCAGGGAGTGGGGCCTCCAGGAGTCCACTGTAAGGAAGCTGGGTTTCGGTATCCGGAGAAATATAGAGGAACCAGAGGAATCCTTACTGAGGAACGGTCTGGGGTTTTACCTGTCAGTGTCGGTCTCGGGGTGAATGATTCCCGACTCCCCGAACTGTCTTCCATTTAACCCAGGTCCGACCAAGATAAATTCAGTTTATTAAACCTCAGGTCGGTTCCCCTCAAGCTGCTGAGTGGGTGAATTAATTCTTTCTTGACAAATCATCCAGGAAGAAGCCAGACTCCAAGTCGTGCACTGAGCATGGTTTATTGGTTACAGATCACACCTTATAGTTAAAGTTGGGCACACGGACGGTAATAGACATGTATGAATGTAATCAGAGATATCTAGCAGTTGATCAGTAAATCACTAATGGACAGAGTTACTTAACAAAACGAGCAGCAAAGGTTACACAGTGAATCACTGTAAATCTTCACTAATGGGTGCTGAGTATTAATTACAGTAGGGACCAGAGTCTGAGGTTATAAATTGGTGAGATTACTTTAAGATTGATTCCCTCGATATCTGACGTTAACAGCTTTGAAGAGCCCGTCTATCAAATAGCTCAAGTCTACGTGTGATTACCAACATTCAGAGCTTACACGGCCTCGATTTCGAGCGGAGCAGGCTCGAGGGGCCGAATGGCCTCCTCCTGCTCCTATTTCTTATGTTCTCACGGAACAGACTTTCTCCTGTCAATATAGAGCTGGAGGATTGGCTCGTGATGTGTTTACTTGTTCAGTTTTTGTTCAGTACATTTGCTGAGTGGATTTACATTTTAAACGAGGTTTGCAGGCCTGATGCTCCATTCACACGTGGAGGGGGAGAGAGATGCTGGGGACACACACTAAGTCCTGTAGCTGAAAGTGATTCACAGACTGGGTTTTATGTTTAGTGATTCTGGGCTTGTTACCGATACCTTCCCTGGATACCGAGGCTAGCAGAGGGACCCTGGGAGGTATGGGGAGCTGGGACTTGTGCTTGAGAGTAACCAAAGGGATGAGAACGGAAATAATCCAGAGAGAACAAGTGAAAAAAAAAACAACAGTCAGTAACAGGAGTTCAAATACTTGATGCACTGTGTTTAACATATAAACAGAATATTAAACTCCAGCCCAGTTATAGGGGTTAGTAACATCAGCAGAAACCGTCAGAATGAACATGGTTCAGTCCCGGATGTGATTAACAGCAGAATCCAATCACAGGTGAACTCGCTGGTGTGACTGCAGGTTCGATGAGCGAGTGAATCCCTTCCCACACTCAGAGCAGGTGAACAGGCTCTTCCGAGTGTGAATTCGCTGGTGTCGCAACAGATTGGACGACAGAGTGAATCTTTTGGCACACACGGAGCAGGAGAACGGCCTCTCCCCGGTGTGAACAGCCTGGTGTTTCAGATGGTGGGATAAACGAGGGAATCCCTTCCCACACACGGAGCAGATGAACGGCCTCTCCCCAGTGTGAACTCGCTGGTGTTCAATGAGGTGGGATGAACAAGTGAATCCCTTCCCACACACGGAGCAGGTGAACGGCCTCTCCCCGGTGTGAACTCGCTGGTGCGTGAGTAAGTTGCTTAACAGTGTGAATCCCTTCCCACACACGGAGCAGGTGAACGGCCTCTCCCCAGTGTGAACTCGCTGGTGTTCAATGAGGTTGGATGAATATCGGAACTTCTTCCCACAGTGAGAGCAACTGAATCGTCTCTCATCAGTGTGAGTTCTCTGGTGTACAGTGAGGTTGGATGAACAAGTGAATCCCTTCCCACACACGGAGCAGGTGAACGGCCTCTCCCCGGTGTGACTGCGTCGATGAGTTTCCAGCTGGGATGGGTAATGGAATCCCTTCCCACAGTCCCCACATTTCCACGGTTTCTCCGTGGTCCGGGTGTCCTTGTGTATCTCCAGGTTGGACGATCAGTTGAAGCCTCGTCCACACACAGAACACGTGGACGGTTTCTCCCCGCTGTGAACGGTGCGATGTTTTTTCAGGCTGTGTGACTGGTTAAAGCTCTTTCCACACTCAGTGCACTGGAACACTCTCACTCGGGTGTGTGTGTCTCGGTGATTTTCCACTCACACTGATGTTTGATCTTTTCCCACAGAGAGAACAGACAAACATTTCTCCTTCCACATTCAAAGGCCGATGATATTCAGGACCTGATGAATCGAGTGACTCTGTCAGATCTTGAGGTGATGTTTGGTTTGAGTTTCCCGTCTGCAAATCCTCCCCTTCTAAAACCCTGTAAAAGGAGTTTACAAAAGTCCTCACTGTAAATACAGGATAGAAATTCAGAACAGACAATTCTAGTTTCAATGGAATATTCTTCCCGCTCATTCCCCCAGACTGTAAATCCCCGTCCCACACACTCTCCCTCCTCCCTGTGCTGAAATCCAAACCCATCGCACCATCTCCATCATTCCTTCCCTCCACTCCCAGTTTCCTCCCTCCCTCTACTCTGGTCGGGTTCAGTTCTCCACCCCCTGGGAGCAGAGTGAGAGGAAAATAAATGAGGCCATGATTTTCCCTCCTGGAATGGGTGGAGCATGTTTCAGTGAGGGAGCATAATATCATTAGGTTTAGAATAGTTGTGGACAAGGAACAATCAAATGTGAAAAGGCTTAACTGGAAAAGGGCAAATTTCAGTGAATTAAAAAGGGATCTTGTCCCGGTGAACTGGAATCAAAAATTGGTGGGCAAAACAGTAATTGAACAATGGGAGGCCTTCGAGGAGGAGATGGTTCGGGTACAGAGTAGACACATTCCCACCAGGGGGAAAGGAAGGGCATCCAAAACTAGAGCTCCCTGGGAGACTAAAGATATAGAGATTAGACAGAAAAAATAGGTTTATGACAAATGTTAGGTTCATAATAGAGAAGAGAACCAGGCTGAATACAGAAAGTACAGAGGAGATCTAAAAAAAAGGGAATAAGAGGGGCGAAGAGAGAGTCTGAGAATAGATTAGCAGCTCACATAAAGGGGAATCCAAAAGTCTTTTCTGAACATATCAATAGTAAAAGGGTGGGGCCGATTAGGGACATAAAAGGGAGATCTTCTTGTGGAGGCAGAGGACATGGCTGAGGTACTAAATGAATCTTCACATCGGTCTTCACTGGAGAAGAGGATGCTGTCAGTGTAGCAGTAAAGTAGTAGTGATATTGGATAGGTTAAAAATAGATTAAGAGGAGGTACATAAAAGATTGGCAGCGCTCAAAGTAGATAAGTCACCCGGTCCGGATGGGATCCTCGGTTACTGAGGGAAGTAAGGGTGGAAATTGGGGAGTCTCTGGCCACAATCTTCCAATCCTCCTTAGATATGGGGACGGTGCCAGAGGACTGGAGGATTGCAATGTTACACCTCTGTTCAAAATAGGGGAGAGGGATAAACCTGGCAATTACAGACCAGTCAGGCTAACATTGGTGGTGGGGAAACTTTTAGAGACAATAATCCAGGACAAAATTAATCGGCACTTGGAAAAGTCTGGGCTAATAAATGAAAGTCAGCATGGATTTGTTAAAGGAAAATCGTGTTTGACTAACTTGATTGAGTTCTTTGATGAAGTAATGGAGAGGGTTGTTGAGGGGAGTGCGGTTGATGTGGTGAATATGGACTTTCAAAAGGCATTTGATAAAGTACCGCATAATAGACTTGTTAGCAAAATTAAAGTCCATGGGATTAAAGGGACAGTGACAGCGTGGATACAAAATCGGCTAAGGGACAGAAAGCAGAGAGTAGGGGTGAACGGTTGTTTTTCAGACTGGAGGGAAGTATACAGTGGTGTTCCCCAGGGGTCAGTATTAGGACCACTGCTCTTTTTGATATATATTAATGACCTGGACTTGGGTATAGAGGGTACAGTTTCAAAGTTTGCAGATGACACAAAACTCAGAAATGTAGTAAATAAAGGGGAGGATAGTAACAGACTTCAGAAGGACAGAGACAGACTGGTGAAATGGGCAGACACATGGCAGATGAAATTTAATGCTGAGATGTGTGAAGTGATACATTTTGGTAGAAAGAATGAGGAGAGGCAATATAAACTAAATGGTACAATTTTAAAGGGGGTGCAGGAACAGAGAGACCTGGGGGTGTATGTACACAAATCGTTGAAAGTGGCAGGACAAGTTGAGAAGGCTGTTAAAAAAGCATATGGGATCCTGGGCTTTATTAATAGAGGCACAGATTACAAAAGCAAGGAAGTCATGCTGAACCTTTTATAAAACACTGGTTAGGCCTCAGCTGGAGTATTGTGTTCAATTCTGGGCACCGCACTTTAGGAAGGATGTCAAGGCCTTAGAGAGGGTGCAGAGGAGATTTACTAGAATGGTTCCAGGGATGAGGGACTTCAGTTATGTGGAGAGACTGGAGAAGCTGGGATTGTTCTCCTTAGAACAGAGAAGGTTAAGAGATTTGATCGAGGTGTTCAAAATCATGAAAGGTTTTGACAGAGTAAACAAGGAGAAACTGTTTCCAGTGGCAGATGGGTCGGTAACCAGAGGACACAGATTTAAGGTAATTGGCAAAAGAGCCAGAGGGGGAGATGAGGAAACATTTTTTTACTCAGCGAGTTGTTATGATCTGGAATGCGCTGCCTGAAAGGGCGGTGGAAGCAGATTCAATCGTGGCTTTCAGAAGGGAATTGGATAAATACTTGAAGAGAATTCATAATGGGGAATAAGGAAATGGCAGAGAAATTAAACAAATACTTTGTGCCTGTCTTCAGGGAAGAAGACGCAAAAAACCTCCCAGAAATACTAGAGAACCAAGGGTCTGGCAAGAATGAGGAACTGAAAGAAATTAGTATTAGTGAAAAAATAGTACGAGAGAAATTAATGGGACTGAAAGTCGATAAATCCCAAGGGCCTGATCCCAGGGTTTTGAAAGAGGTGGCTATAGAGAAAGTGGATGCATTGGTTGTCATCTTCCAAAATTCTATAGATTCTGGAACGGTTCCTGTCGATTGGAGGGTGGCAAATGTAACCCCACTATTTAAGAAAGGAGGGAGAGAGAAAACAGGGAACTACAGACCTGTTAGCCTGACATCAGGAATAGGGAAAATGTTAGAGTCTATTATAAAGGATGTGATAGCAGGACACTTAGAAAATAATAATAGGATTTGGCAGTGTCAACATGGATTTATGAAAAGGAAATCATGTTTGACAAACCTATTGGAGTTCTTTGAGGATGTAACTAACAGAATAGATAAGGGGGAACCAGTGGATGTGGTGTATTTGGATTTTCAGAAGGCTTTCGATAAGGTCCCACACATGAGGTTGGTGAATTGGGGATAATATACTGACATGGATTGAGGATTGGTTAACAGACAGAAAACAGAGAGTAGGAATAAACGGGTCTTTTTCAGGTTGCCAAACTGTGACTAGTGGGGGACCGCAGGGATCGGTGCTCGGGCCCCAGCTGTTCACAATATATATCAATGATTTGGATGAGGGGACCAAATGTAATATTGAGTACATTCAAAACAGAGATCGATAGATTTCTACATATTAAAGGCACCAAGGGATATGGGGATAGTGCAGGAAAATGGTGTTGAGGTAGAAGATCAGCCATGATCTTATTGAATGTTGGACCAGGCTCGAGGGGCCGAATGGCCGACACCTGCTCCAATTTCTGAGGTTTCCTCCTGTGCTGCACCTACTATGATAGGATGGTCACGGGGGCCCTGAAACCCCGCCCACTGGGACCCTGAAGCCCCGCCCACTGGGACCCTGAAACCCCGCCCACTCTTTGTTCCCGCCCACTGGGACCCTGAAACCCCGCCCACTCTTTGTTCCAGCCCACTGGGACCCTGAAACCCCGCCCACTGGGACCATGAAGCCCCGCCCACAGGGACCCTGAAACCCCGCCCACTCTTTGTTCCCGGTCACTGGGACCCTGAAGCCCCGCCCACTGGGACCCTGAAGCCCCGCCCACTCTTTGTTCCTGGTCACTGGGACCCTGAAGCCCCGCCCACTCTTCGTTCCAGGTCACTGGGACCCTGAAGCCCCGCCCACTCTTTGTTCACAGTCACAGGGACCCTGAAGCCCCGCCCACTCTTTGTTCCCAGTCACTGGGACCCTGAAGCCCCGCCCACTCTTTGTTCCCAGTCACTGGGACCCTGAAGCCCCGCCCACTCTTTGTTCACCGTCACAGGGACCCTGAAGCCCCGCCCACTCTTTGTTCACCGTCACAGGGACCCTGAAGCCCCGCCCACTCTTTGTTCACAGTCACAGGGACCCTGAAGCCCCGCCCACTCTTTGTTCACAGTCACTGGGACCCTGAAGCCCCGCCCACTCTTTGTTCACAGTCACTGGGACCCTGAAGCCCCGCCCACTCTTTGTTCACCGTCACAGGGACCCTGAAGCCCCGCCCACTCTTTGTTCACAGTCACAGGGACCCTGAAGCCCCGCCCACTTTTTTTCTCCCTGTGCCAAGATGGCCGCGCATGCGCCGTGCTGCTCATGATCCCTCCCCCCACCTTGACTTCCTCAACCAAGATGGCGGCCAGTTCCCTGCTCACCCGGGCGGCCGCCGGTCGGGCCTGTCACCGCGGTGTAAACACGGGGCCTGTGGGCTCTTATTCGGGGCCTGAGGCCTACACCAGGTGTTTATGAAGCTTCCCTGCCCACCCACGGGTCCAATTCCTCCCCCGCGCCCACCGTCTCCGACCGGATCCCGACCCGCCTGTTCCTCCTCAGTCCGTCTCCACCACTCGCACCGCGCATGCTCAGAGCACCGCCCAGTCCCGCGCCTGCGCACTGGGCTCCTGTAGTCACTGATAGGGCACTTTCTGGGCCGCGGGGGATTCTGGGTAAACTCTCCGCCATTGAAGGTCCGAATCGGTGAACAGAAAATTAAAGTTTTGTCATCGCCTCGAGATTGGGGCCGGAGGGACAATCAACAAAATCAATAAATAAATTATACAGAACCCCGACTGTCCGGGCCCTCAGACATGGTGCAAGTTCGCTGGCCGCCACTTTCAGTTATTAACTCGCACCTCAGGCTCGCCCGGTCTGGTTTAATTGATCAATGTTTTCAAACTGTGTTTTCTAACTCGAGTTCAGGCCTGTCATTCTCAGAGAAACTTACGAGGCCTCATTTTTTCTGTGTCCCAACTGAAAAGTTTGTCAATGACTTCAACAAAATGGCATTGGCGATGCATCAAAACACAGAGAAGTTCATTTCATTGGCGCCCCTGCCACCGCACCCAATATCGATCCCCTCACCCACTGGTGCACGGTGTCTGCAGGATGTGCGGTCCACAAGATGACACCAAAGTCCTGTCTTCACACTGAGGGCACCCTCCATTGTGTTGTACCCACTTCATGTACGAGGTGCTCTCCACCACAGCCAGAAACAGGTCCAGCTCTTGCTCGAAGGAATTCAGCAAATCAGTCCCGGGGTTAGAATCCCCGTGTACAGTCCCGGGGTTAGAATCCCCGTGTACAGTCCCGGGGTTAGAATCCCCGTGTACAGTCCCAGGGTTAGAATCCCCGTGTACAGTCCCAGGGTTAGAATCCCCGTGTACAGTCCCGGGGTTAGAATCCCCGTGTACAGTCCCGGGGTTAGAATCCCCGTGTACAGTCCCGGGGTTAGAATCCCCGTGTACAGTCCCAGGGTTAGAATCCCCGTGTACAGTCCCAGGGTTAGAATCCCCGTGTACAGTCCCGGGGTTAGAATCCCCGTGTACAGTCCCGGGGTTAGAATCCCCGTGTACAGTCCCGGGGTTAGAATCCCCGTGTACAGTCCCGGGGTTAGAATCCCCGTGTACAGTCCCAGGGTTAGAATCCCCGTGTACAGTCCCAGGGTTGGAATCCCCGTGTACAGTCCCAGGGTTGGAATCCCCGTGTACAGTCCCAGGGTTAGAATCCCCGTGTACAGTCCCAGGGTTAGAATCCCCGTGTACAGTCCCAGGGTTAGAATCCCCGTGTACAGTCCCAGGGTTAGAATCCCCGTGTACAGTCCCAGGGTTAGAATCCCCGTGTACAGTCCCAGGGTTAGAATCCCCGTGTACAGTCCCAGGGTTAGAATCCCCGTGTACAGTCCCAGGGTTAGAATCCCCAAATACAGTCCCAGGGTTAGAATCCCCGTGTACAGTCCCAGGGTTAGAATCCCCGTGTACAGTCCCAGGGTTAGAATCCCCGTGTACAGTCCCGGGGTGAGAATCCCAGTGTACAGTCCCAGGGTTAGAATCCCCGTGTACAGTCCCAGGGTTGGAATCCCCGTGTACAGTCCCGGGGTTAGAATCCCCGTGTACAGTCCCAGGGTTAGAATCCCCGTGTACAGTCCCAGGGTTAGAATCCCCGTGTACAGTCCCGGGGTTAGAATCCCCGTGTACAGTCCCGGGGTTAGAATCCCCGTGTACAGTCCCAGGGTTAGAATCCCCGTGTACAGTCCCGGGGTTAGAATCCCCGTGTACAGTCCCGGGGTTAGAATCCCCGTGTACAGTCCCAGGGTTAGAATCCCCGTGTACAGTCCCGGGGTTAGAATCCCCGTGTACAGTCCCGGGGTTAGAATCCCCGTGTACAGTCCCAGGGTTAGAATCCCCGTGTACAGTCCCAGGGTTGGAATCCCCGTGTACAGTCCCAGGGTTGGAATCCCCGTGTACAGTCCCAGGGTTAGAATCCCCGTGTACAGTCCCAGGGTTGGAATCCCCGTGTACAGTCCCAGGGTTGGAATCCCCGTGTACAGTCCCAGGGTTAGAATCCCCTTGTACAGTCCCAGGGTTAGAATCCCCGTGTACAGTCCCAGGGTTGGAATCCCCGTGTACCATCCCAGGGTTAGAATCCATACGTTTGCCAATGAGCTCCTGCCCCAGCACGTTCGCATCAGAAAACCAAAGGCAGGGGTAAACCCACCGTGCCCGCTCTGAACCCGCTGCTCCCTCTTTGCCCATCACTGCCTGCACCCCCTGCACACAGAAATGGAATTTCAGCCTCAGTGTTACAAGTTTCATCGGTTCCAGCTTGGATCGAGGAATCATTTGAACTGATACGATGGTGCAATGGTTTCTATGGACTTTCAAAAGGCGTTTGATGAAGTATCACATCATAGGCTTGGAATAAAGGGGGCAGTAGCAGCATGGATACAGAATTGGCTGAATGACAGGAAGCAGAGAGTAGTGGTGAAGGGTGGTTTTTTGAACTGGAGGGAGGTGTACAGTGGTGTTCCCCAGGGGTCAGTGCTGGGACCACTGCTTTTCTTGATAAATATTAATGACTTGTACTTGGGTGTACAGGACACAATTTCAAAATTTGCAGATGACCCAAGGCTTGGACATGTAGTGAACAGTGAGGAGGATCGTGATAGACTTCAAGAGGACATAGACAGGCTGGTGGAATGGGCGGAGACGTGGCAGATAAAATTTAAAGCAGAAGATTACGCAGTGATACATTTCAGTAGCAAGAATGAGGAGAGGCAATAGAAACAAAATGGTACAATTCTAAAAGGTGTGCAGGAACAGAGTGATCTGGGGGTATATGTACACAAATCATTAAAGGTGGCAGGGCAGGTTGAGAAAATGGTTAAAAAAGCATACGGGATCCTGGGCTTTATAAATAGAGGCACAGAGTACAAAAGCAAGGAATTCATAATGAACCTTTATAAAACACTGGTTTGGCCACAACTGGAGTATTGTGTCCAGTTCTGGGCACTGGACTTTAGGAAAGATGTGAAGGCCTTAGAGAGGGTGCAGAAGAGATTTACCAGCATGATTCCAGGGATGAGGGACTTTAGTTACATGGATAGACTGGAGAAGCTGGGATTGTTCTCCTTGGAACAGAGACGGTTGAGAGGAGATTTGATCGAGGTATTCAAAATCATAAAGGGTCTGGACAGAGCAGATAGAAAGAAACTGTTCACATTGGCGGAAGGGTCAAGAACCAGAGGACACACATTTAAGGTGATTGGCAAAAGAACCAAAGGCAACATGAGGGAAAACTTTTTTACACAGCGAGTGGTTGTGATCTGGAATGCACTGCCCGAGGGGGTGGTGGAGGCAGATTCAATCATGGCCTTCAAAAGGGAACTGGATAAGTACTTGAAAGGAAAAAATTCGCAGGGCAACGGAGATAGGGCGGGGGAGTGGGACTAGCTGGATTGCTCTTGCAGAGAGCTGGCACAGACTCGATGGGCCGAATGGCCTCCTTCCGTGCTGTAAACTTTCTATCATACTATGATTGGTTCAGTCTGTGTACGACTGACGGGCCCTTTTTTAATTTGAGGAGTCAGGTATTGAAATTCCCAGTGACTCTGTTCCGGGGTATTAAAGAGGGGAGAGCAGTGTTTAAATCAAAGATTCTCCTCAGAAACTCTCAGAATGAAGGAACTGGTCAGCTTGAAACTCCAGGAAGAGAAACAGAAGTTGGAAGGTTTGAATGAACAGTTTTAACTATCAACCCCCACAGGGATGGGCAATTCGATAAAAAGGAAAGAACCAGACAGGATTTGATTTTTATGCACAAAGGACCCGAGAGGATCTCAGAGTTGGGATCTTCATTTATTTTGTCCACCTGAGCATTTAGATATCACTGCACATGCGCTGGGCCGACGGGCTGCTTGTGAAGTTTCAGTCCGGAGTGAAACGGGGAACTGGGGTGGAGGATAATGTTCATTGTTTTATATTGGGGTCTGTGGGATAATGTTCACTCTTTTATATTGGGGTCTGGGGGATAATGTTCACTGTTTTATATTGGGGTCTGTGGGATAATGTTCACTCTTTTATATTGGGGTCTGGGGGATAATGTTCACTCTTTTATATTGGGGTCTGGGGGATAATGTTCACTGTTGTATATTGGGGTCTGGGGGGGATAATGTTCACTGTTTTATATTGGGGTCTGTGGGATAATGTTCACTCTTTTATATTGGGGTCTGGGGGATAATGTTCACTGTTTTATATTGGGGTCTGTGGGATAATGTTCACTCTTTTATATTGGGGTCTGGGGGATAATGTTCACTGTTTTATATTGGGGTCTGGGGGGGATAATGTTCACTGTTTTATATTGGGGTCTGGGGGGGATAATGTTCACTGTTTTATATAGGGGTCTGGGGGATAATGTTCATTGTTTTATATTGGGGTCTGTGGGATAATGTTCACTCTTTTATATTGGGGTCTGGGGGATAATGTTCACTGTTTTATATTGGGGTCTGTGGGATAATGTTCACTGTTTTATATTGGGGTCCGGGGGGGATAATGTTCATTGTTTTATATTGGGGTCTGGGGGGATAATGTTCACTCTTTTATATTGGGGTCTGTGGGATAATGTTCACTGTTTTATATTGGGGTCCGGGGGGGATAATGTTCATTGTTTTATATTGGGGTCTGGGGGGATAATGTTCACTGTTTTATATTGGGGTCTGGGGGGGATAATGTTCATTGTTTTATATTGGGGTCTGGGGGGGATAATGTTCACTGTTTTATATTGGGGTCTGGGGGGGATAATGTTCATTGTTTTATATTGGGGTCTGGGGGGGATAATGTTCACTGTTTTATATTGGGGTCTCGGGGGATAATGTTCACTGTTTTATATTGGGGTCTGGGGGATAATGTTCACTGTTTTATATTGGGGTCTGGGGGGATAATGTTCACTGTTTTATATTGGGGTCTGGGGATAATGTTCACTGTTTTATATTGGGGTCTGGGGGGGATAATGTTCATTGTTTTATATTGGGGTCTCGGGGGATAATGTTCACTGTTTTATATTGGGGTCTGGGGGGGATAATGTTCACTGTTTTATATTGGGGTCTCGGGGGATAATGTTCACTGTTTTATATTGGGGTCTGGGGGGGATAATGTTCACTGTTTTATATTGGGGTCTGGGGGGGATAATGTTCACTGTTTTATATTGGGGTCTGGGGGGGATAATGTTCACTGTTTTATATTGGGGTCTGGGAGGATAATGTTCACTGTTTTATATTGGGGTCTGGGGGTGATAATGTTCACTGTTTTATATTGGGGTCTGGGGGGGATAATGTTCATTGTTTTATATTGGGGTCTGGGGGGATAATGTTCATTGTTTTATATTGGGGTCTGGGGGGATAATGTTCATTGTTTTATATTGGGGTCTGGGGGGGATAATGTTCATTGTTTTATATTGGGGTCTGGGGGGGATAATGTTCACTGTTTTATATTGGGGTCTGGGGATAATGTTCACTGTTTTATATTGGGGTCTGGGGGGGATAATGTTCACTGTTTTATATTGGGGTCTGGGGGGATAATGTTCATTGTTTTATATTGGGGTCTGGGGGGGATAATGTTCATTGTTTTATATTGGGGTCTGGGGGGATAATGTTCACTGTTTTATATTGGGGTCTGGGGGGGATAATGTTCATTGTTTTATATTGGGGTCTGGGGGGATAATGTTCATTGTTTTATATTGGGGTCTGGGGGGATAATGTTCACTGTTTTATATTGGGGTCTGGGGGATAATGTTCACTGTTTTATATTGGGGTCTGGGGGATAATGTTCACTGTTTTATATTGGGGTCTGGGGGGGATAATGTTCACTGTTTTATATTGGGGTCTGGGGGGGATAATGTTCATTGTTTTATATTGGGGTCTGGGGGGATAATGTTCACTGTTTTATATTGGGGTCTGGGGGGGATAATGTTCACTGTTTTATATTGGGGTCTGGGGGATAATGTTCACTGTTTTATATTGGGGTCTGGGGGGATAATGTTCACTGTTTTACATTGGGGTCTGGGGGGGATAATGTTCATTGTTTTATATTGGGGTCTGGGGGGATAATGTTCATTGTTTTATATTGGGGTCTGGGGGGGATAATGTTCACTGTTTTATATTGGGGTCTGGGGGGGATAATGTTCACTGTTTTATATTGGGGTCTGGGGGGGATAATGTTCACTGTTTTATATTGGGGTCTGGGGATAATGTTCACTGTTTTATATTGGGGTCTGGGGGGGATAATGTTCACTGTTTTATATTGGGGTCTGGGGGGGATAATGTTCACTGTTTTATATTGGGGTCTGGGGGATAATGTTCACTGTTTTATATTGGGGTCTGGGGGGATAATGTTCACTGTTTTATATTGGGGTCTGGGGGGGATAATGTTCACTGTTTTATATTGGGGTCTGGGGGGGATAATGTTCACTGTTTTATATTGGGGTCTGGGGGGATAATGTTCACTGTTTTATATTGGGGTCTGGGGGATAATGTTCACTGTTTTATATTGGGGTCTGGGGGGGATAATGTTCACTGTTTAATATTGGGGTCTGGGGATAATGTTCACTGTTTTATATTGGGGTCTGGGGATAATGTTCACTGTTTTATATTGGGGTCTGGGGGGGATAATGTTCACTGTTTTATATTGGGGTCTGGGGATAATGTTCACTGTTTTATATTGGGGTCTGGGGGGGATAATGTTCACTGTTTTATATTGGGGTCTGGGGGGGATAATGTTCACTGTTTTATATTGGGGTCTGGGGGATAATGTTCACTGTTTTATATTGGGGTCTGGGGGGATAATGTTCACTGTTTTATATTGGGGTCTGGGGGGGATAATGTTCACTGTTTTATATTGGGGTCTGGGGAGGGGATAATGTTCACTGTTTTATATTGGGGTCTGGGGGGATAATGTTCATTGTTTTATATTGGGGTCTGGGGGATAATGTTCATTGTTTTATATTGGGGTCTGGGGGATAATGTTCACTGTTTTCTATTGGGGTCTGGGGGGGATAATGTTCATTGTTTTATATTGGGGTCTGGGGGGGATAATGTTCACTGTTTTATATTGGGGTCTGGGGGGATAATGTTCACTGTTTTCTATTGGGGTCTGGGGGGGATAACGTTCATTGTTTTATATTGGGGTCTGGGGGGGATAATGTTCACTGTTTTATATTGGGGTCTGGGGGGATAATGTTCACTGTTTTATATTGGGGTCTGGGGGGATAATGTTCACTGTTTTATATTGGGGTCTGGGGGGATAATGTTCACTGTTTTATATTGGGGTCTGGGGGGATAATGTTCACTGTTTTATATTGGGGTCTGGGGGGGATAATGTTCACTGTTTTATATTGGGGTTTGGGGGGATAATGTTCACTGTTTTATATTGGGGTCTGGGGGGGATAATGTTCACTGTTTTATATTGGGGTCTGGGGGGGATAATGTTCACTGTTTTATATTGGGGTCTGGGGGATAATGTTCACTGTTTTATATTGGGGTCTGGGGGGGATAATGTTCACTGTTTTATATTGGGGTCTGGGGGGATAATGTTCACTGTTTTCTATTGGGGTCTGGGGGGGATAATGTTCATTGTTTTATTTTGGGGTCTGGGGGGGATAATGTTCACTGTTTTATATTGGGGTCTGGGGGGATAATGTTCACAGTTTTATATTGGGGTCTGGGGGGTAATGTTCACTGTTTTATATTGGGGTCTGGGGGGGATAATGTTCATTGTTTAATATTGGGGTCTGGGGGGGATAATGTTCACTGTTTTATATTGGGGTCTGGGGGGGATAATGTTCATTGTTTTATATTGGGGTCTGGGGGGATAATGTTCATTGTTTTATATTGGGGTCTGGGGGGGATAATGTTCACTGTTTTATATTGGGGTCTGGGGGGATAATGTTCACTGTTTTATATTGGGTTCTGGGGGGGATAATGTTCATTGTTTTATATTGGGGTCTGGGGGGATAATGTTCATTGTTTTAGATTGGGGTCTGGGGGCGATAATGTTCACTGTTTTATATTGGGGTCTGGGGGGGATAATGTTCAGTGTTTTATATTGGGGTCTGGGGATAATGTTCACTGTTTTATATTGGGGTCTGGGGGGGATAATGTTCACTGTTTTATATTGGGGTCTGGGGATAATGTTCACTGTTTTATATTGGGGTCTGGGGGGGATAATGTTCACTGTTTTATATTGGGGTCTGGGGAGGATAATGTTCACTGTTTTATATTGGGGTCTGGGGGATAATGTTCACTGTTTTATATTGGGGTCTGGGGGGATAATGTTCACTGTTTTATATTGGGGTCTGGGGGGGATAATGTTCACTGTTTTATATTGGGGTCTGGGGGGGATAATGTTCACTGTTTTATATTGGGGTCTGGGGGGATAATGTTCATCGTTTTATATTGGGGTCTGGGGGATAATGTTCACTGTTTTATATTGGGGTCTGGGGGGATAATGTTCACTGTTTTATATTGGGATCTGGGGGGGATAATGTTCACTGTTTTATATTGGGGTCTGGGGGGGATAATGTTCACTGTTTTATATTGGGGTCTGGGGGGATAATGTTCATTGTTTTATATTGGGGTCTGGGGGATAATGTTCACTGTTTTATATTGAGGTCTGGGGGATAATGTTCACTGTTTTATATTGGGGTCTGGGGGGGATAATGTTCACTGTTTTATATTGGGGTCTGGGGATAATGTTCACTGTTTTATATTGGGGTCTGGGGATAATGTTCACTGTTTTATATTGGGGTCTGGGGGGGATAATGTTCACTGTTTTATATTGGGGTCTGGGGGGGATAATGTTCACTGTTTTATATTGGGGTCTGGGGGGGATAATGTTCACTGTTTTATATTGGGGTCTGGGGGATAATGTTCACTGTTTTATATTGGGGTCTGGGGGGATAATGTTCACTGTTTTATATTGGGGTCTGGGGGGGATAATGTTCACTGTTTTATATTGGGGTCTGGGGGAGATAATGTTCACTGTTTTATATTGGGGTCTGGGGGGATAATGTTCATTGTTTTATATTGGGGTCTGGGGGATAATGTTCACTGTTTTATATTGGGGTCTGGGGGATAATGTTCACTGTTTTATATTGGGGTCTGGGGGGGATAATGTTCACTGTTTTATATTGGGGTCTGGGGATGATAATGTTCACTGTTTTATATTGGGGTCTGGGGGGATAATGTTCACTGTTTTATATTGGGGTCTGGGGGGGATAATGTTCACTGTTTTATATTGGGGTCTGGGGGGGATAATGTTCACTGTTTTATATTGGGGTCTGGGGGGGATAATGTTCATTGTTTTATATTGGGGTCTGGGGGGGATAATGTTCACTGTTTTATATTGGGGTCTGGGGGATAATGTTCACTGTTTTATATTGGGGTCTGGGGGGATAATGTTCACTGTTTTATATTGGGGTCTGGGGGATAATGTTCACTGTTTTATATTGGGGTCTGGGGGGGATAATGTTCACTGTTTTATATTGGGGTCTGGGGGGATAATGTTCACTGTTTTCAATTGGGGTCTGGGGGGGATAATGTTCATTGTTTTATATTGGGGTCTGGGGGATAATGTTCACTGTTTTCTATTGGGGTCTGGGGGGGATAATGTTCATTGTTTTATATTGGGGTCTGGGGGGGATAATGTTCACTGTTTTATATTGGGGTCTGGGGGGATAATGTTCACTGTTTTCTATTGGGGTCTGGGGGGATAATGTTCACAGTTTTATATTGGGGTCTGGGGGGATAATGTTCACTGTTTTATATTGGGGTCTGGGGGGATAATGTTCACAGTTTTATATTGGGGTCTGGGGGGATAATGTTCACTGTTTTATATTGGGGTCTGGGGGGGATAATGTTCATTGTTTTATATTGGGGTCTGGGGGGGATAATGTTCACTGTTTTATATTGGGGTCTGGGGGGGATAATGTTCATTGTTTTATATTGGGGTCTGGGGGGATAATGTTCACTGTTTTATATTGGGGTCTGGGGGGGATAATGTTCACTGTTTTATATTGGGGTCTGGGGGATAATGTTCACTGTTTTATATTGGGGTCTGGGGGTGATAATGTTCACTGTTTTATATTGGGGTCTGGGGGGGATAATGTTCACTGTTTTATATTGGGGTCTGGGGGGGATAATGTTCACTGTTTTATATTGGGGTCTGGGGGGGATAATGTTCACTGTTTTATATTGGGGTCTGGGGGGATAATGTTCACTGTTTTATATTGGGGTCTGGGGGGATAATGTTCACTGTTTTATATTGGGGTCTGGGGGGGATAATGTTCACTGTTTTATATTGGGGTCTGGGGGGATAATGTTCACTGTTTTATATTGGGGTCTGGGGGGATAATGTTCACTGTTTTATATTGGGGTCTGGGGATAATGTTCACTGTTTTATATTGGGGTCTGGGGGGGATAATGTTCACTGTTTTATATTGGGGTCTGGGGGGGATAATGTTCACTGTTTTATATTGGGGTCTGGGGGGGATAATGTTCACTGTTTTATATTGGTGTCTGGGGGGATAATGTTCACTGTTTTATATTGGGGTCTGGGGGGATAATGTTCACTGTTTTATATTGGGGTCTGGGGGGGATAATGTTCACTGTTTGATATTCGGGTCTGGGGGGGATAATGTTCACTGTTTTATATTGGGGTCTGGGGGGGATAATGTTCACTGTTTGATATTGGGGTCTGGGGGGGATAATGTTCACTGTTTTATATTGGGGTCTGGGGGGATAATGTTCATTGTTTTATATTGGGGTCTGGGGGGGATAATGTTCACTGTTTTATATTGGGGTCTGGGGGGGATAATGTTCACTGTTTTATCTTGGGGTCTGGGGGGATAATGTTCAGTGTCTTATATTGGGGTCTGGGGGTATAATGTTCATTGTTTTATATTGGGGTCTGGGGGATAATGTTCACTGTTTTATATTGGGGTCTGGGGGGATAATGTTCACTGTTTTATATTGGGGTCTGGGGGGGATAATGTTCACTGTTTTATATTGGGGTCTGGGGGGATAATGTTCACTGTTTTATATTGGGGTCTGGGGGGGATAATGTTCACTGTTTTATATTGGGGTCTGGGGGGGATAATGTTCACTGTTTTATATTGGGGTCTGGGGGGATAATGTTCACTGTTTTATATTGGGGTCTGGGGGGGATAATGTTCACGGTTTTATTTGGGGTCTGGGGGGATAATGATCACTGTTTTATATTGGGGTCTGGGGGGATAATCTTCACTGTTTTATATTGGGGTCTGGGGAGTGGATAATGTTCACTGTTTTATATTGGGGTCTGGGGGGGATAATGTTCACTGTTTTATATTAGGGTCTGGGGGGGATAATGTTCACGGTTTTATTTGGGGTCTGGGGGGATAATGTTCACTGTTTTATATTGGGGTCAGGGGGGATAATGTTCACTGTTTTATATTGGGGTCTGGGGGGATAATGTTCACTGTTTTATATTGGGGTCTGGGGGGATAATGTTCACTGTTTTATATTGGGGTCTGGAGGGATAATGTTCACTGTTTCATATTGGGGTCTGGGGGATAATGTTCACTGTTTTATATTGGGGTCTGGGGGGATAATGTTCACTGTTTTATATTGAGGTCTGGGGGGATAATGTTCACTGTTTTATATTGGGGTCTGGGAGGATAATGTTCACTGTTTTATATTGGGGTCTGGGGGATAATGTTCACTGTTTTATATTGGGGTCTGGGGGGCATAATGTTCACTGTTTTATATTGGGGTCTGGGGGATAATGTTCACTGTTTTATATTGGGATCTGGGGGATAATGTTCACTGTTTTATATTGGGGTCTGGGGGGGATAATGTTCACTGTTTTATATTGGGGTCTGGGGGGATAATGTTCACTGTTTTATATTGGGGTCTGGGGGGGATAATGTTCACTGTTTTATATTGGGGTCTGGGGGGGATAATGTTCACTGTTTTATATTGGGGTCTGGGGGGATAATGTTCACTGTTTTATATTGGGGTCTGGGGGGGATAATGTTCACGGTTTTATTTGGGGTCTGGGGGGATAATGATCACTGTTTTATATTGGGGTCTGGGGGGATAATGTTCACTGTTTTATATTGGGGTCTGGGGGGGATAATGTTCACGGTTTTATTTGGGGTCTGGGGGGATAATGATCACTGTTTTATTTGGGGTCTGGGGGGATAATGTTCACTGTTTTATATTGGGGTCTGGGGATGATAATGTTCACTGTTTTATATTGGGGTCTGGGGGGATAATGTTCACTGTTTTATATTGGGGTCTGGGGAGGGGATAATGTTCACTGTTTTATATTGGGGTCTGGGGGGGATAATGTTCACGGTTTTATTTGGGGTCTGGGGGGATAATGTTCACTGTTTTATATTGGGGTCAGGGGGGATAATGTTCACTGTTTTATATTGGGGTCTGGGGGGATAATGATCACTGTTGTATATTGGGGTCTGGGGGGGATAATGTTCACGGTTTTATATTGGGGTCTGGGGGGGATAATGTTCACGGTTTTATTTGGGGTCTGGGGGGATAATGATCACTGTTTTATATTGGGGTCTGGGGGGGATAATGTTCACTGTTTTATATTGGGGTCTGGGGATGATAATGTTCACTGTTTTATATTGGGGTCTGGGGGGATAATGTTCACTGTTTTATATTGGGGTCTGGGGAGGGGATAATGTTCACTGTTTTATATTGGGGTCTGGGGGGGATAATGTTCACTGTTTTATATTAGGGTCTGGGGGGTATAATGTTCACGGTTTTATTTGGGGTCTGGGGGGATAATGTTCACTGTTTTATATTGGGGTCAGGGGGGATAATGTTCACTGTTTTATATTGGGGTCTGGGGGGATAATGATCACTGTTGTATATTGGGGTCTGGGGGGGATAATGTTCACGGTTTTATATTGGGGTCTGGGGGGATAATGTTCACTGTTGTATATTGGGGTCTGGGGGGGATAATGTTCACTGTTTTATATTGGGGTCTGGGGGGGATAATGTTCACTGTTTTATATTGGGGTCTGGGGGGATAATGTTCACTGTTTTATATTGGGGTCTGGGGGGGATAATGTTCACGGTTTTATATTGGGGTCTGGGGGGATAATGTTCACTGTTTTATATTGGGGTCTGGGGGATAATGTTCACTGTTTTATATTGGGGTCCGGTGGGATAATGTTCACTGTTTTATATTGGGGTCTGGGGGATAATGTTCACTGTTTTATATTGGAGTCTGGGGGGGATAATGTTCACTGTTTTATATTGGGGTCTGGAGGGGATAATAGTCACTGTTTCATATTGGGGTCTGGGGGGGATAATGTTCACTGTTTTATATTGGGGTCTCGGGGGGATAATGTTCACTGTTTTATATTGGGGTCTGGGGGGGATAATGTTCACTGTTTTATATTGGGGTCTGGGGGGATAATGTTCACTGTTTTATATTGGGGTCTGGGGGGGATAATGTTCACTGTTTTATATTGGGGTCCGGGGGATAATGTTCACTGTTTGATATTGGGGTCTGGGGGGGATAAGTTTCACTGTTTTATATTGGGGTCTGGGGGGGATAACGTTCACTGTTTGATATTGGGGTCTGGGGGGGATAATGTTCACTGTTTTATATTGGGGTCTGGGGAGGGGATAATGTTCACTGTTTTATATTGGGGTCTGGGGATAATGTTCACTGTTTTATATTGGGGTCTGGGGGGGATAATGTTCACTGTTTGATATTGGGGTCTGGGGGGATAATGTTCACTGTTTTATATTGGGGTCTGGGGGGGATAATGTTCACTGTTTTATATTGGGGTCTGGGGGGATAATGTTCACTGTTTTATATTGGGGTCTGGGGATAATGTTCACTGTTTTATATTGGGGTCTGGGGGGGATAATGTTCACTGTTTGATATTGGGGTCTGGGGGGATAATGTTCACTGTTTTATATTGGGGTCTGGGGGGATAATGTTCACTGTTTTATATTGGGGTCTGGGGGGGATAATGTTCACTGTTTTATATTGGGGTCCGGGGGATAATGTTCACTGTTTGATATTGGGGTCTGGGGGGGATAATGTTCACTGTTTTATATTGGGGTCTGGGGGGGATAATGTTCACTGTTTGATATTGGGGTCTGGGGGGGATAATGTTCACTGTTTTATATTGGGGTCTGGGGGATAATGTTCACTGTTTTATATTGGGGTCTGGGGGGGATAATGTTCACTGTTTTATATTGGGGTCCGGTGGGATAATGTTCACTGTTTTATATTGGGGTCTGGGGGATAATGTTCACTGTTTTATATTGGAGTCTGGGGGGGATAATGTTCACTGTTTTATATTGGGGTCTGGAGGGGATAATAGTCACTGTTTCATATTGGGGTCTGGGGGGGATAATGTTCACTGTTTTATATTGGGGTCTCGGGGGGATAATGTTCACTGTTTTATATTGGGGTCTGGGGGGGATAATGTTCACTGTTTTATATTGGGGTCTGGGGGGATAATGTTCACTGTTTTATATTGGGGTCTGGGGGGGATAATGTTCACTGTTTTATATTGGGGTCCGGGGGATAATGTTCACTGTTTGATATTGGGGTCTGGGGGGGATAAGTTTCACTGTTTTATATTGGGGTCTGGGGGGGATAACGTTCACTGTTTGATATTGGGGTCTGGGGGGGATAATGTTCACTGTTTTATATTGGGGTCTGGGGAGGGGATAATGTTCACTGTTTTATATTGGGGTCTGGGGATAATGTTCACTGTTTTATATTGGGGTCTGGGGGGGATAATGTTCACTGTTTGATATTGGGGTCTGGGGGGATAATGTTCACTGTTTTATATTGGGGTCTGGGGGGGATAATGTTCACTGTTTTATATTGGGGTCTGGGGGGATAATGTTCACTGTTTTATATTGGGGTCTGGGGATAATGTTCACTGTTTTATATTGGGGTCTGGGGGGGATAATGTTCACTGTTTGATATTGGGGTCTGGGGGGATAATGTTCACTGTTTTATATTGGGGTCTGGGGGGATAATGTTCACTGTTTTATATTGGGGTCTGGGGGGGATAATGTTCACTGTTTTATATTGGGGTCCGGGGGATAATGTTCACTGTTTGATATTGGGGTCTGGGGGGGATAATGTTCACTGTTTTATATTGGGGTCTGGGGGGGATAATGTTCACTGTTTGATATTGGGGTCTGGGGGGGATAATGTTCACTGTTTTATATTGGGGTCTGGGGGATAATGTTCACTGTTTTATATTGGGGTCTGGGGGGATAATGTTCACTGTTTTATATTGGGGTCTGGGGGATAATGTTCACTGTTTTATATTGGGGTCTGGGGGGATAATGTTCACTGTTTTATATTGGGGTCTGGGGGGATAATGTTCACTGTTTTATATTGGGGTCTGGGGGGATAATGTTCACTGTTTCATATTGGGGTCTGGGGGGGATAATGTTCACTGTTTTATATTGGGGTCTGGGGGATAATGTTCACTGTTTTATATTGGGGTCCGGGGGGATAATGTTCACTGTTTTATATTGGGGTCTGGGGATAATGTTCACTGTTTTATATTGGGGTCTGGGGGGATAATGTTCACTGTTTTATATTGGGGTCTGGTGATAATGTTCACTGTTTTATATTGGGGTCTGGGGGGGATAATGTTCACTGTTTTATATTGGGGTCTGGGGGGATAATGTTCACTGTTTTATATTGGGGTCTGGGGGGGATAATGTTCACTGTTTTATATTGGGGTCTGGGGGGGATAATGTTCACTGTTTTATATTGGGGTCTGGGGGGGATAATGTTCACTGTTTTATATTGGGGTCTGGGGGGACAATGTTCACTGTTTTATATTGGGGTCTGGGGGGATAATGTTCACTGTTTTATATTGGGGTCTGGGGGGATAATGTTCACTGTTTTATATTGGGGTCTGGAGGGATAATGTTCACTGTTTTATATTATGGTCTGGGGGGGATAATGTTCACTGTTTTATATTGGGGTCTGGGGTGATAATGTTCACTGTTTTATATTGGGGTCTGGGGGGGATAATGTTCACTGTTTTATATTGGGGTCTGGGGGGGATAATGTTCACTGTTTTATATTGGGGTCTGGGGGGGATAATGTTCAATGTTTTATATTGGGGTCTGGGGGGACAATGTTCACTGTTTTATATTGGGGTCTGGGGGGCTAATGTTCACTGTTTTATATTGGGGTCTGGGGGGGATAATGTTCACTGTTTTATATTGGGGTCTGGGGGGATAATGTTCACTGTTTTATATTGGGGTCTGGGGGGGATAATGTTCACTGTTTTATATTGGGGTCTGGGGGGCTAATGTTCACTGTTTTATATTGGGGTCTGGGGGGGATAATGTTCACTGTTTTATATTGGGGTCTGGGGGGATAATGTTCACTGTTTTATATTGGGGTCTGGGGGGGATAATGTTCACTGTTTTATATTGGGGTCTGGGGGGGATAATGTTCACTGTTTTATATTGGGGTCTGGGGGGGATAATGTTCACTGTTTTATATTGGGGTCTGGGGGATAATGTTCACTGTTTTATATTGGGGTCTGGGGGGGGATAATGTTCACTGTTTTATATTGGGGTCTGGGGGGATAATGTTCAGTGTTTTATATTGGGGTCTGGGGGGGATAATGTTCACTGTTTTACATTGGGGTCTGGGGGGGATAATGTTCACTGTTTTATATTGGGGTCTGGGGGGGATAATGTTCACTGTTTTATATTGGGGTCTGGGGGGGATAATGTTCATTGTTTTATATTGGGGACTGGGGGGGATAATGTTCACTGTTTCATATTGTGGTCTGGGGGGATAATGTTCACTGTTCTATATTGGGGTCTGGGGGATAATGTTCCCTGTTTTATACTGGGGTCTGGGGGATAATGTTCACTCTTTTTTATTAGGGTCTGGGGGGGATAATGTTCACTGTTTTATATTGGGGTCTGGGGGGGATAATGTTCACTGTTTCATATTGTGGTCTGGGGGGATAATGTTCACTGTTTTATATTGGGGTCTGGGGGGGATAATGTTCACTGTTTTATATTGTGGTCTGGGGGGATAATGTTCACTGTTTTATATTGTGGTCTGGGGGATAATGTTCACTGTTTTATATTGGGGTCTGGGGGGGATAATGTTCACTGTTTTATATTGGGGTCTGGGGGGATAATGTTCACTGTTTTATATTGTGGTCTGGGGGATAATGTTCACTGTTTTATATTGGGGTCTGGGGGGATAATGTTCACTGTTTTATATTGGGGTCCGGGGGGATAATGTTCACTGTTTTATATTGGGGTCTGGGGGGATAATGTTCACTGTTTTATATTGGAGTCTGGGGGGATAATGTTCACTGTTTTATATTGGGGTCCGGGGGGATAATGTTCACTGTTTTATATTGGGGTCTGGGGGGATAATGTTCACTGTTTTATATTGGGGTCTGGGGGGGATAATGTTCACTGTTTTATATTGGGGTCTGGGGGGGATAATGTTCACTGTTTTATATTGGGGTCTGGGGGGGATAATGTTCAATGTTTTATATTGGGGTCTGGGGGGACAATGTTCACTGTTTTATATTGGGGTCTGGGGGGCTAATGTTCACTGTTTTATATTGGGGTCTGGGGGGGATAATGTTCACTGTTTTATATTGGGGTCTGGGGGGATAATGTTCACTGTTTTATATTGGGGTCTGGGGGGGATAATGTTCACTGTTTTATATTGGGGTCTGGGGGGCTAATGTTCACTGTTTTATATTGGGGTCTGGGGGGGATAATGTTCACTGTTTTATATTGGGGTCTGGGGGGATAATGTTCACTGTTTTATATTGGGGTCTGGGGGGGATAATGTTCACTGTTTTATATTGGGGTCTGGGGGGGATAATGTTCACTGTTTTATATTGGGGTCTGGGGGGGATAATGTTCACTGTTTTATATTGGGGTCTGGGGGATAATGTTCACTGTTTTATATTGGGGTCTGGGGGGGGATAATGTTCACTGTTTTATATTGGGGTCTGGGGGGATAATGTTCAGTGTTTTATATTGGGGTCTGGGGGGGATAATGTTCACTGTTTTACATTGGGGTCTGGGGGGGATAATGTTCACTGTTTTATATTGGGGTCTGGGGGGGATAATGTTCACTGTTTTATATTGGGGTCTGGGGGGGATAATGTTCATTGTTTTATATTGGGGACTGGGGGGGATAATGTTCACTGTTTCATATTGTGGTCTGGGGGGATAATGTTCACTGTTCTATATTGGGGTCTGGGGGATAATGTTCCCTGTTTTATACTGGGGTCTGGGGGATAATGTTCACTCTTTTTTATTAGGGTCTGGGGGGGATAATGTTCACTGTTTTATATTGGGGTCTGGGGGGGATAATGTTCACTGTTTCATATTGTGGTCTGGGGGGATAATGTTCACTGTTTTATATTGGGGTCTGGGGGGGATAATGTTCACTGTTTTATATTGTGGTCTGGGGGGATAATGTTCACTGTTTTATATTGTGGTCTGGGGGATAATGTTCACTGTTTTATATTGGGGTCTGGGGGGGATAATGTTCACTGTTTTATATTGGGGTCTGGGGGGATAATGTTCACTGTTTTATATTGTGGTCTGGGGGATAATGTTCACTGTTTTATATTGGGGTCTGGGGGGATAATGTTCACTGTTTTATATTGGGGTCCGGGGGGATAATGTTCACTGTTTTATATTGGGGTCTGGGGGGATAATGTTCACTGTTTTATATTGGAGTCTGGGGGGATAATGTTCACTGTTTTATATTGGGGTCCGGGGGGATAATGTTCACTGTTTTATATTGGGGTCTGGGGGGATAATGTTCACTGTTTTATATTGGGGTCTGGGGGGATAATGTTCACTGTTTTATATTGGGGTCCGGGGGGATAATGTTCACTGTTTTATATTGGGGTCTGGGGGGGATAATGTTCACTGTTTTATATTGGGGTCTGGGGGATAATGTTCACTGTTTTATATTGGGGTCTGGGGGGGATAATGTTCACTCTTTTATATTGGGGTCTGGGGGATAATGTTCACTGTTTTATATTGGGGTCTGGGGGGCATAATGTTCACTGTTTTATATTGGGGTCTGGGGGATAATGTTCACTGTTTTATATTGGGATCTGGGGGATAATGTTCACTGTTTTATATTGGGGTCTGGGGGGGATAATGTTCACTGTTTTATATTGGGGTCTGGGGGGATAATGTTCACTGTTTTATATTGGGGTCTGGGGGGGATAATGTTCACTGTTTTATATTGGGGTCTGGGGGGGATAATGTTCACTGTTTTATATTGGGGTCTGGGGGGATAATGTTCACTGTTTTATATTGGGGTCTGGGGGGGATAATGTTCACGGTTTTATTTGGGGTCTGGGGGGATAATGATCACTGTTTTATATTGGGGTCTGGGGGGATAATGTTCACTGTTTTATATTGGGGTCTGGGGGGGATAATGTTCACGGTTTTATTTGGGGTCTGGGGGGATAATGATCACTGTTTTATTTGGGGTCTGGGGGGATAATGTTCACTGTTTTATATTGGGGTCTGGGGGGGATAATGTTCACAGTTTTATATTGGGGTCTGGGGATGATAATGTTCACTGTTTTATATTGGGGTCTGGGGGGATAATGTTCACTGTTTTATATTGGGGTCTGGGGAGGGGATAATGTTCACTGTTTTATATTGGGGTCTGGGGGGGATAATGTTCACTGTTTTATATTAGGGTCTGGGGGGGATAATGTTCACTGTTTTATTTGGGGTCTGGGGGGATAATGTTCACTGTTTTATATTGGGGTCAGGGGGGATAATGTTCACTGTTTTATATTGGGGTCTGGGGGGATAATGATCACTGTTGTATATTGGGGTCTGGGGGGGATAATGTTCACGGTTTTATATTGGGGTCTGGGGGGATAATGTTCACTGTTTTATATTGGGGTCTGGGGGATAATGTTCACTGTTTTATATTGGGGTCTGGTGGGATAATGTTCACTGTTTTATATTGGGGTCTGGGGGATAATGTTCACTGTTTTATATTGGAGTCTCGGGGGGATAATGTTCACTGTTTTATATTGGGGTCTGGAGGGGATAATAGTCACTGTTTCATATTGGGGTCTGGGGGGGATAATGTTCACTGTTTTATATTTGGGTCTCGGGGGGATAATGTTCACTGTTTTATATTGGGGTCTGGGGGGGATAATGTTCACTGTTTTATATTGGGGTCTGGGGGGATAATGTTCACTGTTTTATATTGGGGTCTGGGGGGGATAATGTTCACTGTTTTATATTGGGGTCCGGGGGATAATGTTCACTGTTTGATATTGGGGTCTGGGGGGGATAAGTTTCACTGTTTTATATTGGGGTCTGGGGGGGATAACGTTCACTGTTTGATATTGGGGTCTGGGGGGGATAATGTTCACTGTTTTATATTGGGGTCTGGGGAGGGGATAATGTTCACTGTTTTATATTGGGGTCTGGGGATAATGTTCACTGTTTTATATTGGGGTCTGGGGGGGATAATGTTCACTGTTTGATATTGGGGTCTGGGGGGATAATGTTCACTGTTTTATATTGGGGTCTGGGGGGGATAATGTTCACTGTTTTATATTGGGGTCTGGGGGGATAATGTTCACTGTTTTATATTGGGGTCTGGGGATAATGTTCACTGTTTTATATTGGGGTCTGGGGGGGATAATGTTCACTGTTTGATGTTGGGGTCTGGGGGGATAATGTTCACTGTTTTATATTGGGGTCTGGGGGGATAATGTTCACTGTTTTATATTGGGGTCTGGGGGGGATAATGTTCACTGTTTTATATTGGGGTCTGGGGGGGATAATGTTCACTGTTTTATATTGGGGTCTGGGGGGATAATGTTCACTGTTTTATATTGGGGTCTGGGGATAATGTTCACTGTTTTATATTGGGGTCTGGGGGGGATAATGTTCACTGTTTGATATTGGGGTCTGGGGGGATAATGTTCACTGTTTTATATTGGGGTCTGGGGGGATAATGTTCACTGTTTTATATTGGGGTCTGGGGGGGATAATGTTCACTGTTTTATATTGGGGTCCGGGGGATAATGTTCACTGTTTGATATTGGGGTCTGGGGGGGATAATGTTCACTGTTTTATATTGGGGTCTGGGGGGGATAATGTTCACTGTTTGATATTGGGGTCTGGGGGGGATAATGTTCACTGTTTTATATTGGGGTCTGGGGGATAATGTTCACTGTTTTATATTGGGGTCTGGGGGGATAATGTTCACTGTTTTATATTGGGGTCTGGGGGATAATGTTCACTGTTTTATATTGGGGTCTGGGGGGATAATGTTCACTGTTTTATATTGGGGTCTGGGGGGATAATGTTCACTGTTTTATATTGGGGTCTGGGGGGATAATGTTCACTGTTTCATATTGGGGTCTGGGGGGGATAATGTTCACTGTTTTATATTGGGGTCTGGGGGATAATGTTCACTGTTTTATATTGGGGTCCGGGGGGATAATGTTCACTGTTTTATATTGGGGTCTGGGGATAATGTTCACTGTTTTATATTGGGGTCTGGGGGGATAATGTTCACTGTTTTATATTGGGGTCTGGTGATAATGTTCACTGTTTTATATTGGGGTCTGGGGGGGATAATGTTCACTGTTTTATATTGGGGTCTGGGGGGATAATGTTCACTGTTTTATATTGGGGTCTGGGGGGATAATGTTCACTGTTTTATATTGGGGTCTGGGGGGATAATGTTCACTGTTTTATATTGGGGTCTGGGGGGATAATGTTCACTGTTTTATATTGGGGTCTGGGGGGGATAATGTTCACTGTTTTATATTGGGGTCTGGGGGGGATAATGTTCACTGTTTTATATTGGGGTCTGGGGGGGATAATGTTCACTGTTTTATATTGGGGTCTGGGGGGACAATGTTCACTGTTTTATATTGGGGTCTGGGGGGATAATGTTCACTGTTTTATATTGGGGTCTGGGGGGATAATGTTCACTGTTTTATATTGGGGTCTGGAGGGATAATGTTCACTGTTTTATATTATGGTCTGGGGGGGATAATGTTCACTGTTTTATATTGGGGTCTGGGGGGATAATGTTCACTGTTTTATATTGGGGTCTGGGGGGGATAATGTTCACTGTTTTATATTGGGGTCTGGGGGGGATAATGTTCACTGTTTTATATTGGGGTCTGGGGGGGATAATGTTCAATGTTTTATATTGGGGTCTGGGGGGACAATGTTCACTGTTTTATATTGGGGTCTGGGGGGCTAATGTTCACTGTTTTATATTGGGGTCTGGGGGGGATAATGTTCACTGTTTTATATTGGGGTCTGGGGGGATAATGTTCACTGTTTTATATTGGGGTCTGGGGGGGATAATGTTCACTGTTTTATATTGGGGTCTGGGGGGGATAATGTTCACTGTTTTATATTGGGGTCTGGGGGGGATAATGTTCACTGTTTTATATTGGGGTCTGGGGGATAATGTTCACTGTTTTATATTGGGGTCTGGGGGGGGATAATGTTCACTGTTTTATATTGGGGTCTGGGGGGATAATGTTCAGTGTTTTATATTGGGGTCTGGGGGGGATAATGTTCACTGTTTTACATTGGGGTCTGGGGGGGATAATGTTCACTGTTTTATATTGGGGTCTGGGGGGGATAATGTTCACTGTTTTATATTGGGGTCTGGGGGCGATAATGTTCATTGTTTTATATTGGGGTCTGGGGGGGATAATGTTCACTGTTTCATATTGTGGTCTGGGGGGATAATGTTCACTGTTTTATATTGGGGTCTGGGGATGATAATGTTCACTGTTTTATATTGGGGTCTGGGGGGATAATGTTCACTGTTTTATATTGGGGTCTGGGGAGGGGATAATGTTCACTGTTTTATATTGGGGTCTGGGGGGGATAATGTTCACTGTTTTATATTAGGGTCTGGGGGGGATAATGTTCACGGTTTTATTTGGGGTCTGGGGGGATAATGTTCACTGTTTTATATTGGGGTCAGGGGGGATAATGTTCACTGTTTTATATTGGGGTCTGGGGGGATAATGATCACTGTTGTATATTGGGGTCTGGGGGGGATAATGTTCACGGTTTTATATTGGGGTCTGGGGGGATCATGTTCACTGTTGTATATTGGGGTCTGGGGGGGATAATGTTCACTGTTTTATATTGGGGTCTGGGGGGGATAATGTTCACTGTTTTATATTGGGGTCTGGGGGGATAATGTTCACTGTTTTATATTGGGGTCTGGGGGGGATAATGTTCACGGTTTTATATTGGGGTCTGGGGGGATAATGTTCACTGTTTTATATTGGGGTCTGGGGGGGATAATGTTCACTGTTTTATATTGGGGTCTGGGGGGACAATGTTCACTGTTTTATATTGGGGTCTGGGGGGATAATGTTCACTGTTTTATATTGGGGTCTGGGGGGATAATGTTCACTGTTTTATATTGGGGTCTGGAGGGATAATGTTCACTGTTTTATATTATGGTCTGGGGGGGATAATGTTCACTGTTTTATATTGGGGTCTGGGGGGATAATGTTCACTGTTTTATATTGGGGTCTGGGGGGGATAATGTTCACTGTTTTATATTGGGGTCTGGGGGGGATAATGTTCACTGTTTTATATTGGGGTCTGGGGGGGATAATGTTCAATGTTTTATATTGGGGTCTGGGGGGACAATGTTCACTGTTTTATATTGGGGTCTGGGGGGCTAATGTTCACTGTTTTATATTGGGGTCTGGGGGGGATAATGTTCACTGTTTTATATTGGGGTCTGGGGGGATAATGTTCACTGTTTTATATTGGGGTCTGGGGGGGATAATGTTCACTGTTTTATATTGGGGTCTGGGGGGGATAATGTTCACTGTTTTATATTGGGGTCTGGGGGGGATAATGTTCACTGTTTTATATTGGGGTCTGGGGGATAATGTTCACTGTTTTATATTGGGGTCTGGGGGGGGATAATGTTCACTGTTTTATATTGGGGTCTGGGGGGATAATGTTCAGTGTTTTATATTGGGGTCTGGGGGGGATAATGTTCACTGTTTTACATTGGGGTCTGGGGGGGATAATGTTCACTGTTTTATATTGGGGTCTGGGGGGGATAATGTTCACTGTTTTATATTGGGGTCTGGGGGCGATAATGTTCATTGTTTTATATTGGGGTCTGGGGGGGATAATGTTCACTGTTTCATATTGTGGTCTGGGGGGATAATGTTCACTGTTTTATATTGGGGTCTGGGGATGATAATGTTCACTGTTTTATATTGGGGTCTGGGGGGATAATGTTCACTGTTTTATATTGGGGTCTGGGGAGGGGATAATGTTCACTGTTTTATATTGGGGTCTGGGGGGGATAATGTTCACTGTTTTATATTAGGGTCTGGGGGGGATAATGTTCACGGTTTTATTTGGGGTCTGGGGGGATAATGTTCACTGTTTTATATTGGGGTCAGGGGGGATAATGTTCACTGTTTTATATTGGGGTCTGGGGGGATAATGATCACTGTTGTATATTGGGGTCTGGGGGGGATAATGTTCACGGTTTTATATTGGGGTCTGGGGGGATCATGTTCACTGTTGTATATTGGGGTCTGGGGGGGATAATGTTCACTGTTTTATATTGGGGTCTGGGGGGGATAATGTTCACTGTTTTATATTGGGGTCTGGGGGGATAATGTTCACTGTTTTATATTGGGGTCTGGGGGGGATAATGTTCACGGTTTTATATTGGGGTCTGGGGGGATAATGTTCACTGTTTTATATTGGGGTCTGGGGGATAATGTTCACTGTTTTATATTGGGGTCTGGTGGGATAATGTTCACTGTTTTATATTGGGGTCTGGGGGATAATGTTCACTGTTTTATATTGGAGTCTGGGGGGGATAATGTTCACTGTTTTATATTGGGGTCTGGAGGGGATAATAGTCACTGTTTCATATTGGGGTCTGGGGGGGATAATGTTCACTGTTTTATATTGGGGTCTCGGGGGGATAATGTTCACTGTTTTATATTGGGGTCTGGGGGGGATAATGTTCACTGTTTTATATTGGGGTCTGGGGGGATAATGTTCACTGTTTTATATTGGGGTCTGGGGGGGATAATGTTCACTGTTTTATATTGGGGTCCGGGGGATAATGTTCACTGTTTGATATTGGGGTCTGGGGGGGATAAGTTTCACTGTTTTATATTGGGGTCTGGGGGGGATAACGTTCACTGTTTGATATTGGGGTCTGGGGGGGATAATGTTCACTGTTTTATATTGGGGTCTGGGGAGGGGATAATGTTCACTGTTTTATATTGGGGTCTGGGGATAATGTTCACTGTTTTATATTGGGGTCTGGGGGGGATAATGTTCACTGTTTGATATTGGGGTCTGGGGGGATAATGTTCACTGTTTTATATTGGGGTCTGGGGGGGATAATGTTCACTGTTTTATATTGGGGTCTGGGGGGATAATGTTCACTGTTTTATATTGGGGTCTGGGGATAATGTTCACTGTTTTATATTGGGGTCTGGGGGGGATAATGTTCACTGTTTGATATTGGGGTCTGGGGGGATAATGTTCACTGTTTTATATTGGGGTCTGGGGGGATAATGTTCACTGTTTTATATTGGGGTCTGGGGGGGATAATGTTCACTGTTTTATATTGGGGTCTGGGGGGGATAATGTTCACTGTTTTATATTGGGGTCTGGGGGGATAATGTTCACTGTTTTATATTGGGGTCTGGGGATAATGTTCACTGTTTTATATTGGGGTCTGGGGGGGATAATGTTCACTGTTTGATATTGGGGTCTGGGGGGATAATGTTCACTGTTTTATATTGGGGTCTGGGGGGATAATGTTCACTGTTTTATATTGGGGTCTGGGGGGGATAATGTTCACTGTTTTATATTGGGGTCCGGGGGATAATGTTCACTGTTTGATATTGGGGTCTGGGGGGGATAATGTTCACTGTTTTATATTGGGGTCTGGGGGGGATAATGTTCACTGTTTGATATTGGGGTCTGGGGGGGATAATGTTCACTGTTTTATATTGGGGTCTGGGGGATAATGTTCACTGTTTTATATTGGGGTCTGGGGGGATAATGTTCACTGTTTTATATTGGGGTCTGGGGGATAATGTTCACTGTTTTATATTGGGGTCTGGGGATAATGTTCACTGTTTTATATTGGGGTCTGGGGGGATAATGTTCACTGTTTTATATTGGGGTCTGGTGATAATGTTCACTGTTTTATATTGGGGTCTGGGGGGGATAATGTTCACTGTTTTATATTGGGGTCTGGGGGGATAATGTTCACTGTTTTATATTGGGGTCTGGGGGGATAATGTTCACTGTTTTATATTGGGGTCTGGGGGGATAATGTTCACTGTTTTATATTGGGGTCTGGGGGGATAATGTTCACTGTTTTATATTGGGGTCTGGGGGGGATAATGTTCACTGTTTTATATTGGGGTCTGGGGGGGATAATGTTCACTGTTTTATATTGGGGTCTGGGGGGGATAATGTTCACTGTTTTATATTGGGGTCTGGGGGGACAATGTTCACTGTTTTATATTGGGGTCTGGGGGGATAATGTTCACTGTTTTATATTGGGGTCTGGGGGGATAATGTTCACTGTTTTATATTGGGGTCTGGAGGGATAATGTTCACTGTTTTATATTATGGTCTGGGGGGGATAATGTTCACTGTTTTATATTGGGGTCTGGGGGGATAATGTTCACTGTTTTATATTGGGGTCTGGGGGGGATAATGTTCACTGTTTTATATTGGGGTCTGGGGGGGATAATGTTCACTGTTTTATATTGGGGTCTGGGGGGGATAATGTTCAATGTTTTATATTGGGGTCTGGGGGGACAATGTTCACTGTTTTATATTGGGGTCTGGGGGGCTAATGTTCACTGTTTTATATTGGGGTCTGGGGGGGATAATGTTCACTGTTTTATATTGGGGTCTGGGGGGATAATGTTCACTGTTTTATATTGGGGTCTGGGGGGGATAATGTTCACTGTTTTATATTGGGGTCTGGGGGGGATAATGTTCACTGTTTTATATTGGGGTCTGGGGGGGATAATGTTCACTGTTTTATATTGGGGTCTGGGGGATAATGTTCACTGTTTTATATTGGGGTCTGGGGGGGGGATAATGTTCACTGTTTTATATTGGGGTCTGGGGGGATAATGTTCAGTGTTTTATATTGGGGTCTGGGGGGGATAATGTTCACTGTTTTACATTGGGGTCTGGGGGGGATAATGTTCACTGTTTTATATTGGGGTCTGGGGGGGATAATGTTCACTGTTTTATATTGGGGTCTGGGGGGGATAATGTTCATTGTTTTATATTGGGGTCTGGGGGGGATAATGTTCACTGTTTCATATTGTGGTCTGGGGGGATAATGTTCACTGTTCTATATTGGGGTCTGGGGGATAATGTTCCCTGTTTTATACTGGGGTCTGGGGGATAATGTTCACTCTTTTTTATTAGGGTCTGGGGGGGATAATGTTCACTGTTTTATATTGGGGTCTGGGGGGGATAATGTTCACTGTTTCATATTGTGGTCTGGGGGGATAATGTTCACTGTTTTATATTGGGGTCTGGGGGGGATAATGTTCACTGTTTTATATTGTGGTCTGGGGGGATAATGTTCACTGTTTTATATTGTGGTCTGGGGGATAATGTTCACTGTTTTATATTGGGGTCTGGGGGGGATAATGTTCACTGTTTTATATTGGGGTCTGGGGGGATAATGTTCACTGTTTTATATTGTGGTCTGGGGGATAATGTTCACTGTTTTATATTGGGGTCTGGGGGGATAATGTTCACTGTTTTATATTGGGGTCCGGGGGGATAATGTTCACTGTTTTATATTGGGGTCTGGGGGGATAATGTTCACTGTTTTATATTGGAGTCTGGGGGGATAATGTTCACTGTTTTATATTGGGGTCCGGGGGGATAATGTTCACTGTTTTATATTGGGGTCTGGGGATAATGTTCACTGTTTTATATTGGGGTCTGGGGGGATAATGTTCACTGTTTTATATTGGGGTCTGGTGATAATGTTCACTGTTTTATATTGGGGTCTGGGGGGGATAATGTTCACTGTTTTATATTGGGGTCTGGGGGGATAATGTTCACTGTTTTATATTGGGGTCTGGGGGGATAATGTTCACTGTTTTATATTGGGGTCTGGGGGGATAATGTTCACTGTTTTATATTGGGGTCTGGGGGGATAATGTTCACTGTTTTATATTGGGGTCTGGGGGGGATAATGTTCACTGTTTTATATTGGGGTCTGGGGGGGATAATGTTCACTGTTTTATATTGGGGTCTGGGGGGGATAATGTTCACTGTTTTATATTGGGGTCTGGGGGGACAATGTTCACTGTTTTATATTGGGGTCTGGGGGGATAATGTTCACTGTTTTATATTGGGGTCTGGGGGGATAATGTTCACTGTTTTATATTGGGGTCTGGAGGGATAATGTTCACTGTTTTATATTATGGTCTGGGGGGGATAATGTTCACTGTTTTATATTGGGGTCTGGGGGGATAATGTTCACTGTTTTATATTGGGGTCTGGGGGGGATAATGTTCACTGTTTTATATTGGGGTCTGGGGGGGATAATGTTCACTGTTTTATATTGGGGTCTGGGTGGGATAATGTTCAATGTTTTATATTGGGGTCTGGGGGGACAATGTTCACTGTTTTATATTGGGGTCTGGGGGGCTAATGTTCACTGTTTTATATTGGGGTCTGGGGGGGATAATGTTCACTGTTTTATATTGGGGTCTGGGGGGATAATGTTCACTGTTTTATATTGGGGTCTGGGGGGGATAATGTTCACTGTTTTATATTGGGGTCTGGGGGGGATAATGTTCACTGTTTTATATTGGGGTCTGGGGGGGATAATGTTCACTGTTTTATATTGGGGTCTGGGGGATAATGTTCACTGTTTTATATTGGGGTCTGGGGGGGGATAATGTTCACTGTTTTATATTGGGGTCTGGGGGGATAATGTTCAGTGTTTTATATTGGGGTCTGGGGGGGATAATGTTCACTGTTTTACATTGTGGTCTGGGGGGGATAATGTTCACTGTTTTATATTGGGGTCTGGGGGGGATAATGTTCACTGTTTTATATTGGGGTCTGGGGGGGATAATGTTCATTGTTTTATATTGGGGTCTGGGGGGGATAATGTTCACTGTTTCATATTGTGGTCTGGGGGGATAATGTTCACTGTTCTATATTGGGGTCTGGGGGATAATGTTCCCTGTTTTATACTGGGGTCTGGGGGATAATGTTCACTCTTTTTTATTAGGGTCTGGGGGGGATAATGTTCACTGTTTTATATTGGGGTCTGGGGGGGATAATGTTCACTGTTTCATATTGTGGTCTGGGGGGATAATGTTCACTGTTTTATATTGGGGTCTGGGGGGGATAATGTTCACTGTTTTATATTGTGGTCTGGGGGGATAATGTTCACTGTTTTATATTGTGGTCTGGGGGATAATGTTCACTGTTTTATATTGGGGTCTGGGGGGGATAATGTTCACTGTTTTATATTGGGGTCTGGGGGGATAATGTTCACTGTTTTATATTGTGGTCTGGGGGATAATGTTCACTGTTTTATATTGGGGTCTGGGGGGATAATGTTCACTGTTTTATATTGGGGTCCGGGGGGATAATGTTCACTGTTTTATATTGGGGTCTGGGGGGATAATGTTCACTATTTTATATTGGAGTCTGGGGGGATAATGTTCACTGTTTTATATTGGGGTCCGGGGGGATAATGTTCACTGTTTTATATTGGGGTCTGGGGGGATAATGTTCACTGTTTTATATTGGGGTCTGGGGGGATAATGTTCACTGTTTTATATTGGGGTCCGGGGGGATAATGTTCACTGTTTTATATTGGGGTCTGGGGGGGATAATGTTCACTGTTTTATATTGGGGTCTGGGGGATAATGTTCACTGTTTTATATTGGGGTCTGGGGGGGATAATGTTCACTCTTTTATATTGGGGTCTGGGGGGATAATGTTCACTGTTTTATATTGGGGTCTGGGGGGGATAATGTTCACTGTTTTCTATTGGGGTCTGGGGGGATAATGTTCACTGTTTTATATTGGGGTCTGGGGGGGATAATGTTCACTGTTTTATATTGCGGTCTGGGGGGATAATGTTCACTGTTTTATATTGCGGTCTGTGGGGGATAATGTTCACTGTCTTATATTGGGGTCTGGGGGGGATAATGTTCACTGTTTTATATTGGGGTCTGGGGGGATAATGTTCACTGTTTTATATTGGGGTCTGGGGGGATAATGTTCACTGTTTTATATTGGGGTCTGGGGGGATAATGTTCACTGTTTTACATTGGGGTCTGGGGGGGATAATGTTCACTGTTTTATATTGGGGTCTGGGGGGATAATGTTCACTGTTTTATATTGGGGTCTGGGGGGGATAATGTTCACTGTTTTATATTGGGGTCTGGGGGGATAATGTTCACTGTTTTATATTGGGGTCTGGGGGGATAATGTTCACTGTTTTATATTGGGGTCTGGGGGGATAATGTTCACTGTTTTATATTGGGGTCTGGGGGGGATAATGTTCACTCTTTTATATTGGGGTCTGGGGGGATAATGTTCACTGTTTTATATTGGGGTCTGGTGGGATAATGTTCACTCTTTTATATTGGGGTCTGGGGGGATAATGTTCACTGTTTTATATTGGGGTCTGGGGGGATAATGTTCACTGTTTTATATTGGGATCTGGGGGATAATGTTCACTGTTTTATATTGGGGTCTGGGGGGATAATGTTCACTGTTTTATATTGGGGTCTGGGGGGGGATAATGTTCACTGTTTTATATTGGGGTCTGGGGGGGATAATGTTCACTGTTTTATATTGGGGTCTGGGGGGGATAATGTTCACTGTTTTATATTGGGGTCTGGGGGATAATGTTCAGTGTTTTATATTGGGGTCTGGGGGGATAATGTTCACTGTTTTATACTGGGGTCTGGGGGGATAATGTTCACTGTTTTATACTGGGGTCTGGGGGGATAATGTTCACTGTTTTATATTGGGGTCTGGGGGGGATAATGTTCACTGTTTTATATTGGGGTCTGGGGGGGATAATGTTCACTGTTTTATATTGGGGTCTGGGGGGGATAATGTTCACTGTTTTATATTGGGGTCTGGGGGATAATGTTCACTGTTTTATATTGGGGTCTGGGGGGATAATGTTCACTGTTTTATATTGGGGTCTGGGGGGGATAATGTTCACTGTTTTATATTGGGGTCTGGGGGGGGATAATGTTCACTGTTTTATATTGGGGTCTGGGGGTGATAATGTTCACTGTTTTATATTGGGGTCTGGGGGATAATGTTCACTGTTTTATATTGGGGTCTGGGGGGGGATAATGTTCACTGTTTTATATTGGGGTCTGGGGGGGATAATGTTCACTGTTTTACATTGGGGTCTGGGGGGGATAATGTTCACTGTTTTATATTGGGGTCTGGGGGGGATAATGTTCACTGTTTTATATTGGGGTCTGGGGGGGGATAATGTTCACTGTTTTATATTGGGGTCTGGGGGGGATAATGTTCACTGTTTTATATTGGGGTCTGGGGGGGGATAATGTTCACTGTTTTATATTGGGGTCTGGGGGGGGATAATGTTCACTGTTTTATATTGGGGTCTGGGGGTGATAATGTTCACTGTTTTATATTGGGGTCTGGGGGTGATAATGTTCACTGTTTTATATTGGGGTCTGGGGGGGGATAATGTTCACTGTTTTATATTGGGGTCTGGGGGTGATAATGTTCACTGTTTTATATTGGGGTCTGGGGGTGATAATGTTCACTGTTTTATATTGGGGTCTGGGGGTGATAATGTTCACTGTTTTATATTGGGGTCTGGGGGATAATGTTCACTGTTTTATATTGGGGTCTGGGGGGGGATAATGTTCACTGTTTTATATTGGGGTCTGGGGGGGATAATGTTCACTGTTTTACATTGGGGTCTGGGGGGGATAATGTTCACTGTTTTATATTGGGGTCTGGGGGGGATAATGTTCATTGTTTTATATTGGGGTCTGGGGGGGATAATGTTCACTGTTTCATATTGTGGTCTGGGGGGATAATGTTCACTGTTCTATATTGGGGTCTGGGGGGGATAATGTTCACTGTTTTATATTGGGGTCTGGGGGTGATAATGTTCACTGTTTTATATTGGGGTCTGGGGGATAATGTTCACTGTTTTATATTGGGGTCTGGGGGGGGATAATGTTCACTGTTTTATATTGGGGTCTGGGGGGGATAATGTTCACTGTTTTACATTGGGGTCTGGGGGGGATAATGTTCACTGTTTTATATTGGGGTCTGGGGGGGATAATGTTCACTGTTTTATATTGGGGTCTGGGGGGGATAATGTTCACTGTTTTATATTGGGGTCTGGGGGGGATAATGTTCATTGTTTTATATTGGGGTCTGGGGGGGATAATGTTCACTGTTTCATATTGTGGTCTGGGGGGATAATGTTCACTGTTCTATATTGGGGTCTGGGGGATAATGTTCCCTGTTTTATACTGGGGTCTGGGGGATAATGTTCACTCTTTTTTATTAGGGTCTGGGGGGGATAATGTTCACTGTTTTATATTGGGGTCTGGGGGGGATAATGTTCACTGTTTCATATTGTGGTCTGGGGGGATAATGTTCACTGTTTTATATTGTGGTCTGGGGGATAATGTTCACTGTTTTATATTGGGGTCTGGGGGGGATAATGTTCACTGTTTTATATTGGGGTCTGGGGGGAATAATGTTCACTGTTTTATATTGTGGTCTGGGGGATAATGTTCACTGTTTTATATTGGGGTCTGGGGGGATAATGTTCACTGTTTTATATTGGGGTCCGGGGGGATAATGTTCACTGTTTTATATTGGGGTCTGGGGGATAATGTTCACTGTTTTATATTGGGGTCTGGGGGGGATAATGTTCACTCTTTTATATTGGGGTCTGGGGGGATAATGTTCACTGTTTTATATTGGGGTCTGGGGGGGATAATGTTCACTGTTTTCTATTGGGGTCTGGGGGGATAATGTTCACTGTTTTATATTGGGGTCTGGGGGGGATAATGTTCACTGTTTTATATTGCGGTCTGGGGGGGATAATGTTCACTGTTTTATATTGCGGTCTGTGGGGGATAATGTTCACTGTCTCATATTGGGGTCTGGGGGGGATAATGTTCACTCTTTTATATTGGGGTCGGGGGGGGATAATGTTCACTGTTTTATATTGGGGTCTGGGGGGATAATGTTCACTGTTTTATATTGGGGTCTGGGGGGATAATGTTCACTGTTTTACATTGGGGTCTGGGGGGGATAATGTTCACTGTTTTATATTGGGGTCTGGGGGGATAATGTTCACTGTTTTATATTGGGGTCTGGGGGGGATAATGTTCACTGTTTTATATTGGGGTCTGGGGGGATAATGTTCACTGTTTTATATTGGGGTCTGGGGGGATAATGTTCACTGTTTTATATTGGGGTCTGGGGGGATAATGTTCACTGTTTTATATTGGGGTCTGGGGGGGATAATGTTCACTCTTTTATATTGGGGTCTGGGGGCATAATGTTCACTGTTTTATATTGGGGTCTGGTGGGATAATGTTCACTCTTTTATGTTGGGGTCTGGGGGGATAATGTTCACTGTTTTATATTGGGGTCTGGGGGGATAATGTTCACTGTTTTACATTGGGGTCTGGGGGGATAATGTTCACTGTTTTATATTGGGATCTGGGGGATAATGTTCACTGTTTTATATTGGGGTCTGGGGGGATAATGTTCACTGTTTTATATTGGGGTCTGGGGGGGGATAATGTTCACTGTTTTATATTGGGGTCTGGGGGGGATAATGTTCACTGTTTTATATTGGGGTCTGGGGGGATAATGTTCACTGTTTTATATTGGGGTCTGGGGGATAATGTTCAGTGTTTTATATTGGGGTCTGGGGGGATAATGTTCACTGTTTTATACTGGGGTCTGGGGGGATAATGTTCACTGTTTTATACTGGGGTCTGGGGGGATAATGTTCACTGTTTTATATTGGGGTCTGGGGGGGATAATGTTCACTGTTTTATATTGGGGTCTGGGGGGGATAATGTTCACTGTTTTATATTGGGGTCTGGGGGGGATAATGTTCACTGTTTTATATTGGGGTCTGGGGGATAATGTTCACTGTTTTATATTGGGGTCTGGGGGGATAATGTTCACTGTTTTATATTGGGGTCTGGGGGATAATGTTCACTGTTTTATATTGGGGTCTGGGGGGATAATCTTCACTGTTTTATATTGGGGTCTGGGGGGGATAATGTTCACTGTTTTATATTGGGGTCTGGGGGGATAATGTTCACTGTTTTATATTGGGGTCTGGGGGGATAATGTTCACTGTTTTATATTGGGGTCTGGGGGGGATAATGTTCACTGTTTTATATTGGGGTCTGGGGGAGATAATGTTCACTGTTTTATATTGGGGTCGGGGGGGGATAATGTTCACTGTTTTATATTGGGGTCTGGGGGGATAATGTTCACTGTTTTATATTGGGGTCTGGGGGGATAATGTTCACTGTTTTATATTGGGGTCTGGGGGATAATGTTCACTGTTTTATATTGGGGTCTGGGGGGATAATGTTCACTGTTTTATATTGCGGTCTGGGGGAAAAATGTTCACTGTTTTATATTGGGGTCTGGGGGGGATAATGTTCACTGTTTTATGTTAGGGTCTGGGGGGGATAATGTTCACGGTTTTATTTGGGGTCTGGGGGGATAATGTTCACTGTTTTATATTGGGGTCTGGGGGGGATAATGTTCACTGTTTTATATCGGGGTCTGGGGGATAATGTTCACTGTTTTATATTGGGGTCTGGGGGGATAATGTTCACTGTTTTATATTGCGGTCTGGGGGATAATGTTCACTGTTTTATATTGGGGTCTGGGGGGATAATGTTCACTGTTTTATATTGGGGTCTGGGGGGATAATGTTCACTGTTTTATATTGCGGTCTGGGGGATAATGTTCACTGTTTTATATTGGGGTCTGGGGGATAATGTTCACTGTTTTATATTGGGGTCTGGGGGGATAATGTTCACTGTTTTATATTGGGGTCTGGGGGGGATAATGTTCACTGTTTTATATTGGGGTCTGGGGGGGATAATGTTCACTGTTTTATATTGGGGTCTGGGGGGATAATGTTCACTGTTTTATCTTGGGGTCTGGGGGGATAATGTTCACTGTTTTATATTGGGGTCTGGGGGGGATAATGTTCACTGTTTTATATTGGGGTCGGGGGGGGGACAATGTTCACTGTTTTATATTGGGGTCTGGGGGGATAATGTTCACTGTTTTATATTGGGGTCTGGGGGGATAATGTTCACTGTTTTATATTGGGGTCTGGGGGGGATAATGTTCACTGTTTTATATTGGGGTCTGGGGGGATAATGTTCACTGTTTTATATTGGGGTCTGGGGGGGATAATGTTCACTGTTTTATATTGGGGTCTGGGGGGGATAATGTTCACTGTTTTATATTGGGGTCTGGGGGATAATGTTCAGTGTTTTATATTGGGGTCTGGGGGGATAATGTTCACTGTTTTATACTGGGGTCTGGGGGGATAATGTTCACTGTTTTATACTGGGGTCTGGGGGGATAATGTTCACTGTTTTATATTGGGGTCTGGGGGGGATAATGTTCACTGTTTTATATTGGGGTCTGGGGGGGATAATGTTGACTGTTTTATATTGGGGTCTGGGGGGGATAATGTTCACTGTTTTATATTGGGGACTGGGGGATAATGTTCACTGTTTTATATTGGGGTCTGGGGGGATAATGTTCACTGTTTTATATTGGGGTCTGGGGGATAATGTTCACTGTTTTATATTGGGGTCTGGGGGGATAATCTTCACTGTTTTATATTGGGGTCTGGGGGGGATAATGTTCACTGTTTTATATTGGGGTCTGGGGGGATAATGTTCACTGTTTTATATTGGGGTCTGGGGGGATAATGTTCACTGTTTTATATTGGGGTCTGGGGGGGATAATGTTCACTGTTTTATATTGGGGTCTGGGGGAGACAATGTTCACTGTTTTATATTGGGGTCGGGGGGGGATAATGTTCACTGTTTTATATTGGGGTCTGGGGGGATAATGTTCACTGTTTTATATTGGGGTCTGGGGGGATAATGTTCACTGTTTTATATTGGGGTCTGGGGGATAATGTTCACTGTTTTATATTGGGGTCTGGGGGGATAATGTTCACTGTTTTATATTGGGGTCTGGGGGGATAATGTTCACTGTTTTATATTGGGGTCTGGGGGGGATAATATTCACTGTTTTATATTAGGGTCTGGGGGGGATAATGTTCACGGTTTTATTTGGGGTCTGGGGGGATAATGTTCACTGTTTTATATTGGGGTCTGGGGGGGATAATGTTCACTGTTTTATATTGGGGTCTGGGGGATAATGTTCACTGTTTTATATTGGGGTCTGGGGGGATAATGTTCACTGTTTTATATTGCGGTCTGGGGGATAATGTTCACTGTTTTATATTGGGGTCTGGGGGGATAATGTTCACTGTTTTATATTGGGGTCTGGGGGGATAATGTTCACTGTTTTATATTGCGGTCTGGGGGATAATGTTCACTGTTTTATATTGGGGTCTGGGGGATAATGTTCACTGTTTTATATTGGGGTCTGGGGGGATAATGTTCACTGTTTTATGTTGGGGTCTGGGGGGGATAATGTTCACTGTTTTATATTGGGGTCTGGGGGGGATAATGTTCACTGTTTTATATTGGGGTCTGGGGGGATAATGTTCACTGTTTTATATTGGGGTCTGGGGGGGATAATGTTCACTGTTTTATATTGGGGTCTGGGGGGGATAATGTTCACTGTTTTATATTGGGGTCGGGGGGGGACAATGTTCACTGTTTTATATTGGGGTCTGGGGGGATAATGTTCACTGTTTTATATTGGGGTCTGGGGGGATAATGTTCACTGTTTTATATTGGGGTCTGGGGGGGATAATGTTCACTGTTTTATATTGGGGTCTGGGGGGATAATGTTCACTGTTTTATATTGGGGTCTGGGGGGGATAATGTTCACTGTTTTACATTGGGGTCTGGGGGGATAATGTTCACTGTTTTATATTGGGGTCTGGGGGGATAATGTTCACTGTTTTATATTGGGGTCTGGGGGGATAATGTTCACTGTTTTATATTGGGGTCTGGGGGGGATGATGTTCACTGTTTTATATTGGGGTCTGGGGGGGATAATGTTCACTGTTTTATATTGGGGTCTGGGGGGGATAATGTTCACTGTTTTATATTGGGGTCTGGGGGGATAATGTTCACTGTTTTATATTGGGGTCTGGGGGGATAATGTTCACTGTTTTATATTGGGGTCTGGGGGGATAATGTTCACTGTTTTATATTGGGGTCTGGGGGGATAATGTTCACTGTTTTATATTGGTGTCTGGGGGGATAATGTTCACTGTTTTATATTGGGGTCTGGGGGATAATGTTCACTGTTTTATATTGGGGTCTGGGGGGACAATGTTCACTGTTTTATATTGGGGTCTGGGGGGGATAATGTTCACTGTTTTATATTGGGGTCTGGGGGGATAATGTTCACTGTTTTATATTGGGGTCTGGGGGGATAATGTTCACTGTTTTATATTGGGGTCTGGGGGATAATGTTCACTGTTTTATATTGAGGTCTGGGGGGGATAATGTTCACTGTTTTATATTGGGGTCTGGGGGGATAATGTTCACTGTTTTATATTGGGGTCTGGGGGGATAATGTTCACTGTTTTATATTGAGGTCTGGGGGGGATAATGTTCACTGTTTTATATTGGGGTCTGGGGGATAATGTTCACTGTTTTACATTGGGGTCTGGGGGGATAATGTTCACTGTTTTATATTGGGGTCTGGGGGGGATAATGTTCACTGTTTTATATTGGGGTCTGGGGGGATAATGTTCACTGTTTTATATTGGGGTCTGGGGGGATAATGTTCACTGTTTTTCTTGGGGTCTGGGGGGGATAATGTTCACTGTTTTATATTGGGGTCTGGGGGGATAATGTTCACTGTTTAATATTGGGGTCTGGGGGGATAATGTTCACTGTTTTATATTGGGGTCTGGGGGGATAATGTTCACTCTTTTATATTGGGGTCTGGGGGGGATAATGTTCACTCTTTTATATTGGGGTCTGGGGGGGATAATGTTCACTCTTTTATATTGGGGTCTGGGTGGGATAATGTGCACTCTTTTATATTGGGGTCTGGGGGGATAATGTTCACTCTTTTATATTGGGGTCTGGGGGGATAATGTTCACTGTTTTATATTGGGGTCTGGTGGGGATAATGTTCACTCTTTTATATTGGGGTCTGGGGGGATAATATTCACTGTTTTATATTGGGGTCTGGGGCGGATAATGTTCACTCTTTTATATGGGGGTCTGGGGGGATAATGTTCACTGTTTTATATTGGGGTCTGGGGGGGATAATGTTCACTCTTTTATATTGGGGTCTGGGGGGATAATGTTCACTGTTTTACATTGGGGTCTGGGGGGATAATGTTCACTGTTTTATATTGGGGTCTGGGGGGGATAATGTTCACTGTTTTATATTGGGGTCTGGGGGGATAATGTTCACTGTTTTACATTGGGGTCTGGGGGGATAATGTTCACTGTTTTATATTGGGGTCTGGGGGGGATAATGTTCACTGTTTTATATTGGGGTCTGGGGGGGATAATGTTCACTGTTTTATATTGGGGTCTGGGGGGATAATGTTCACTCTTTTATATTGGGGTCTGGGGGGATAATGTTCACTGTTTTATATTGGGGTCTGGGGGATAATGTTCACTGTTTTACATTGGGGTCTGGGGGGATAATGTTCACTGTTTTATATTGGGGTCTGGGGGGATAATGTTCACTGTTTTACATTGGGGTCTGGGGGGATAATGTTCACTGTTTTACATTGGGGTCTGGGGGGATAATGTTCACTGTTTTATATTGGGGTCTGGGGGATAATGTTCACTGTTTTATATTGGGGTCTGGGGGGGATAATGTTCACTGTTTTATATTGGGGTCTGGGGGTGATAATGTTCACTGTTTTATATTGGGGTCTGGGGGGATAATGTTCACTGTTTTATATTGGGGTCTGGGGGGGATCATGTTCACTGTTTTATATTGGGGTCTGGGGGATAATGTTCACTGTTTTGTATTGCGGTCTGGGGGGGATAATGTTCACTGTTTTATATTGGGGTCTGGGGGGATAATGTTCACTGTTTTATATTGGGGTCTGGGGGGATAATGTTCACTGTTTTATATTGGGGTCTGGGGGATAATGTTCACTGTTTTACAGTGGGGTCTGGGGGATAATGTTCACTGTTTTATATTGGGGTCTGGGGGATAATGTTCACTGTTTTATATTGGGGTCTGGGGATAATGTTCACTGTTTTATATTGGGGTCTGGGGGGGATAATGTTCACTGTTTTATATTGGGGTCTGGGGGGGATAATGTTCACTGTTTTATATTGGGGTCTGGAGGGATAATGTTCACTGTTTTATATTGGGGTCTGGGGGGATAATGTTCACTGTTTTATATTGGGGTCTGGGGGATAATGTTCACTGTTTTATATTGGGGTCTGGGGGGGATAATGTTCACTGTTTTACATTGGGGTCTGGGGGGATAATGTTCACTGTTTTATATTGGGGTCTGGGGGGGATAATGTTCACTCTTTTATATTGGGGTCTGGGGGGATAATGTTCACTGTTTTATATTGGGGTCTGGGGGGGATAATGTCCACTGTTTTATATTGGGGTCTGGGGGATAATGTTCACTGTTTTATATTGGGGTCTGGGGGATAATGTTCACTGTTTTATATTGGGGTCTGGGGGGGATAATGTTCACTGTTTTATATTGGGGTCTGGGGGGATAATGTTCACTGTTTTATATTGGGGTCTGGGGGGATAATGTTCACTGTTTTATATTGAGGTCTGGGGGGGATAATGTTTCCTGTTTTATATTGGGGTCTGGGGGATAATGTTCACTGTTTTACATTGGGGTCTGGGGGGATAATGTTCACTGTTTTATATTGGGGTCTGGGGGGGATAATGTTCACTGTTTTATATTGGGGTCTGGGGGGATAATGTTCACTGTTTTATATTGGGGTCTGGGGGGGATCATGTTCACTGTTTTTCTTGGGGTCTGGGGGGATAATGTTCACTCTTTTATATTGGGGTCTGGGGGGATAATGTTCACTGTTTTATATTGGGGTCTGGGGGGGATAATGTTCACTGTTTTATATTGGGGTCTGGGGGGGATAATGTTCACTGTTTTATATTGGGGTCTGGGGGATAATGTTCACTGTTTTATATTGGGGTCTGGGGGGGATAATGTTCACTCTTTTATATTGGGGTCTGGGGGGATAATGTTCACTCTTTTATATTGGGGTCTGGGGGGGATAATGTTCACTCTTTTATATTGGGGTCTGGGGGGATAATGTTCACTGTTTTATATTGGGGTCTGAGGGATAATGTTCACTCTTTTATATTGGGGTCTGGGGGGATAATGTTCACTGTTTTATATTGGGGTCTGGGGGGGATAATGTTCACTCTTTTATATTGGGGTCTGGGGGGATAATGTTCACTGTTTTATATTGGGGTCTGGGGGGATAATGTTCACTCTTTTATATTGGGGTCTGGGGGGATGATGTTCACTGTTTTATATTGGGGTCTGGGGGATAATGTTCACTGTTTTATATTGGGATCTGGGGGATAATGTTCACTGTTTTATATTGGGGTCTGGGGGATAATGTTCACTGTTTTATATTGGGGTCTGGGGATAATGTTCACTGTTTTATATTGGGGTCTGGGGGGGATAATGTTCACTGTTTTATATTGGGGTCTGGGGGGGATAATGTTCACTGTTTTATATTGCGGTCTGGGGGTGATAATGTTCGCTGTTTTATATTGGGGTCTGGGGGGATAATGTTCACTGTTTTATATTGGGGTCTGGGGGGGGATAATGTTCACTGTTTTGTATTGGGGTCTGGGGGGATAATGTTCACTGTTTTATATTGGGGTCTGAGGGGATAATGTTCACTGTTTTATATTGGGGTCTGGGGGGGGATAATGTTCACTGTTTTATATTGGGGTCTGGGGGGGGGATAATGTTCACTGTTTTATATTGGGGTCTGGGAGGATAATGTTCACTGTTTTATTTTGGGGTCTGGGGGGGGGATAATGTTCACTGTTTTATATTGGGGTCTGGGGGGGGATAATGTTCACTGTTTTACATTGGGGTCTGGGGGGGGGGTAATGTTCACTGTTTTATATTGGGGTCTGCAGGGGGGGATAATGTTCACTGTTTTATATTGGGGTCTGGGGGGGATAATGTTCACTGTTTTATATTGGGGTCTGGGGGGGATAATGTTCACTGTTTTATATTGGGTTCTGGGGAGGGGATAATGTTCACTGTTTTATATTGGGGTCTGGGGGTGATAATGTTCACTGTTTTATATTGGGGTCTGGGGGATAATGTTCACTGTTTTATATTGGGGTCTGGGGGATAATGTTCACTGTTTTCTATTGGGGTCTGGGGGGGATAATGTTCACTGTTTTATATTGGGGTCTGGGGGATAATGTTCACTGTTTTATATTGGGGTCTGGGGGGGATAATGTTCACTCTTTTATATTGGGGTCTGGGGGGATAATGTTCACTCTTTTATATTGGGGTCTGGGGGGGATAATGTTCACTCTTTTATATTGGGGTCTGGGGGGATAATGTTCACTGTTTTATATTGGGGTCTGAGGGATAATGTTCACTGTTTTATATTGGGGTCTGGGGGGATAATGTTCACTGTTTTATATTGGGGTCTGGGGGGATAATGTTCACTCTTTTATATTGGGGTCTGGGGGGATAATGTTCACTGTTTTATATTGGGGTCTGGGGGGATAATGTTCACTCCTTTATATTGGGGTCTGGGGGGATAATGTTCACTGTTTTATATTGGGGTCTGGGGGATAATGTTCACTGTTTTATATTGGGATCTGGGGGATAATGTTCACTGTTTTATATTGGGGTCTGGGGGATAATGTTCACTGTTTTATATTGGGGTCTGGGGATAATGTTCACTGTTTTATATTGGGGTCTGGGGGGGATAATGTTCACTGTTTTATATTGGGGTCTGGGGGGGATAATGTTCACTGTTTTATATTGCGGTCTGGGGGTGATAATGTTCGCTGTTTTATATTGGGGTCTGGGGGGATAATGTTCACTGTTTTATATTGGGGTCTGGGGGGGGGATAATGTTCACTGTTTTGTATTGGGGTCTGGGGGGATAATGTTCACTGTTTTATATTGGGGTCTGAGGGGATAATGTTCACTGTTTTATATTGGGGTCTGGGGGGGGATAATGTTCACTGTTTTATATTGGGGTCTGGGGGGGGGATAATGTTCACTGTTTTATATTGGGGTCTGGGAGGATAATGTTCACTGTTTTATATTGGGGTCTGGGGGGGGATAATGTTCACTGTTTTATATTGGGGTCTGGGGGGGATAATGTTCACTGTTTCATATTGGGGTCTGGGGGGGATAATGTTCACTGTTTTATTTTGGGGTCTGGGGGGGGATAATGTTCACTGTTTTATATTGGGGTCTGCAGGGGGGGATAATGTTCACTGTTTTATATTGGGGTCTGGGGGGGATAATGTTCACTGTTTTATTTTGGGGTCTGGGGGGGGATAATGTTCACTGTTTTATATTGGGGTCTGCAGGGGGGGATAATGTTCACTGTTTTATATTGGGGTCTGGGGGGGATAATGTTCACTGTTTTATATTGGGGTCTGGGGGGGGATAATGTTCACTGTTTTATATTGGGGTCTGCAGGGGGGGATAATGTTCACTGTTTTATATTGGGGTCTGGGGGGGATAATGTTCACTGTTTTATATTGGGGTCTGGGGGGGATAATGTTCACTGTTTTATATTGGGTTCTGGGGAGGGGATAATGTTCACTGTTTTATATTGGGGTCTGGGGGTGATAATGTTCACTGTTTTATATTGGGGTCTGGGGGATAATGTTCACTGTTTTATATTGGGGTCTGGGGGATAATGTTCACTGTTTTCTATTGGGGTCTGGGGGGGATAATGTTCACTGTTTTATATTGGGGTCTGGGGATAATGTTCACTGTTTTCTATTGGGGTCTGGGGGGGATAATGTTCACTGTTTTATATTGGGGTCTGGGGGGATACTGTTCACTGTTTTATATTGGGGTCTGGGGGGGATAATGTTCACTGTTTTATATTGGGGTCTGGGGGGGATAATGTTCACTGTTTTATATTGGGGTCTGGGGGGACAATGTTCACTGTTTTATATTGGGGTCTGGGGGGGATAATGTTCACTGTTTTATATTGGGGTCTGGGGGGATAATGTTCACTGTTTTATATTGGGGTCTGGGGGGGATAATGTTCACTGTTTTATATTGGGGTCTGGGGGGGATAATGTTCACTGTTTTATATTGGGGTCTGGGGGGGATAATGTTCACTGTTTTCTATTGGGGTCTGGGGGGGATAATGTTCACTGTTTTATATTGGGGTCTGGGGATAATGTTCACTGTTTTCTATTGGGGTCTGGGGGGGATACTGTTCACTGTTTTACATTGGGGTCTGGGGGGGATAATGTTCACTGTTTTATATTGGGGTCTGGGGGGGATAATGTTCACTGTTTTATATTGGGGTCTGAGGGGTGATAATGTTCACTGTTTTATATTGGGGTCTGGGGGGATAATGTTCACTGTTTTATATTTGGGTCTGGGGGGTTAATGTTCAGTGTTTTATATTGGGGTCTTGGGGATAATGTTCACTGTTTTATATTGGGGTCTGGGGGATTAATGTTCACTGTTTTATATTGGGGTCTGGGGGGATAATGTTCACTGTTTTATTTTGGGGTCTGGGGGGGATAATGTTCACTGTTTTATATTGGGGTCTGGGGGGTTAATGTTCAGTGTTTTATATTGGGGTCTGGGGGATAATGTTCACTGTTTTATATTGGGGTCTGGGGGGTTAATGTTCACTGTTTTATATTGGGGTCTGGGGGGATAATGTTCACTGTTTTATATTGGGGTCTGGGGGGGATAATGTTCACTGTTTTATATTGGGGTCTGGGGGGATGATGTTCACTGTTTTATATTGGGGTCTGGGGGGATAATGTTCACTGTTTTATATTGGGGTCTGGGGGGTTAATGTTCAGTGTTTTATTTTGGGGTCTGGGGGATAATGTTCACTGTTTTATATTGGGGTCTGGGGGGTTAATGTTCAGTGTTTTATATTGGGGTCTGGGGGATAATGTTCACTGTTTTAGATTGGGGTCTGGGGGGTTAATGTTCAGTGTATTATATTGGGGTCTGGGGGATAATGTTCACTCTTTTATATTGGGGTCTGGGGGGGATAATGTTCACTGTTTTATATTGGGGTCTGGGGGACAATGTTCACTGTTTTATATTGTGGTCTGGGGGGGATAATGTTCACTGTTTTATATTGGGGTCTGGGGGATAATGTTCACTGTTTTATATTGGGGTCTGGGGATAATGTTCACTGTTTTATATTGGGGTCTGGGGGGGATAATGTTCACTGTTTTATATTGGGGTCTGGGGGGGATAATGTTCACTGTTTTATATTGGGGTCTGGGGGATAATGTTCACTGTTTTATATTGGGGTCTGGGGGGGATAATGTTCACTGTTTTATATTGGGGTCTGGGGATAATATTCACTGTTTTATATTGGGGTCTGGGGATAATGTTCACTGTTTTATATTGGGGTTTGGGGGGGATAATCTTCACTGTTTTATATTGGGGTCTGGGGGGGATAATGTTCACTGTTTTATATTGGGGTCTGGGGGGGATAATGTTCACTGTTTTATATTGGGGTCTGGGGGGATAATGTTCACTGTTTTATATTGGGGTCTGGGGGGGATAATGTTCACTGTTTTATATTGGGGTCTGGGGGGGATAATGTTCACTGTTTTATATTGGGGTCTGGGGGGGATAATGTTCACTGTTTTATATTGGGGTCTGGGGGGGATAATGTTCACTGTTTTATATTGGGGTCTGGGGGATAATGTTCACTGTTTTATATTGGGGTCTGGGAGGATAATGTTCACTGTTTCATATTGGGGTCTGGGGGGGATAATGTTCACTGTTTTATATTGGGGTCTGGGGGATAATGTTCACTGTTTTATATTGGGGTCTGGGGGATAATGTTCACTGTTTTATATTGGGGTCTGGGGTGGATAATGTTCACTGTTTTATATTGGGGTCTGGGGGGGATAATGTTCACTGTTTTATATTGGGGTCTGGGGGGGATAATGTTCACTGTTTTATCTTGGGGAGTGGGGGGATAATGTTCACTGTTTTATCTTGGGGTCTGGGGGGATAATGTTCACAGTTTTATATTGGGGTCTGGGGATAATGTTCACTGTTTTATATTGGGGTCTGGGGGGGATAATGTTCACTGTTTTATATTGGGGTCTGGGGGATAATGTTCACTGTTTCATATTGGGGTCTGGGGGATAATGTTCACTGTTTCATATTGGGGTCTGGGGGGGATAATGTTCACTGTTTTATATTGGGGTCTGGGGGGGATAATGTTCACTGTTTTATATTGGGGTCTGGGGGATAATGTTCACTGTTTTATATTGGGGTCTGGGGGATAATGTTCACTGTTTTATATTGGGGTCTGGGGGATAATGTTCACTGTTTTATATTGGGGTCTGGGGGGACAATGTTCACTGTTTTATATTGGGGTCTGGGGGGATAATGTTCACTGTTTTATATTGGGGTCTGGGGGGATAATGTTCACTGTTTTATATTGGGGTCTGGGGGGACAATGTTCACTGTTTTATATTGGGGTCTGGGGGATAATGTTCACTGTTTTATATTGGGGCCTGGGGGGATAATGTTCACTGTTTTATATTGGGGTCTGGGGATAATGTTCACTGTTTTATATTGGGGTCTGGGGGGATAATGTTCACTGTTTTATATTGGGGTCTGGGGGGATAATGTTCACTGTTTTATATTGGGGCCTGGGGGGATAATGTTCACTGTTTTATATTGGGGTCTGGGGATAATGTTCACTGTTTTATATTGGGGCCTGGGGGGATAATGTTCACTGTTTTATATTGGGGTCTGGGGATAATGTTCACTGTTTTATATTGGGGTCTGGGGGGATAATGTTCACTGTTTTATATTGGGGTCTGGGGGGATAATGTTCACTGTTTTATATTGGGGTCTGGGGATAATGTTCACTGTTTTATATTGGGGTCTGGGTGATAATGTTCACTGTTTTATATTGGGGTCTGGGGATAATGTTCACTGTTTTATATTGGGGTCTGGGGGATAATGTTCACTGTTTCATATTGGGGTCTGGGGGATAATGTTCACTGTTTTATATTGGGGTCTGGGGGATAATGTTCACTGTTTCATGTTGGGGTCTGGGGGGGATAATGTTCACTGTTTTATATTGGGGTCTGGGGGATAATTTTCAATGTTTTATATTGGGGTCTGGGGGGGATAATGTTCACTGTTTTATATTGGGGTCTGGGGGATAATGTTCACTGTTTTATATTGTGGTCTGGGGGGGATAATGTTCACTGTTTTATATTGGGGTCTGGGGGATAATGTTCACTGTTTTATATTGGGGTCTGGGGATAATGTTCACTGTTTTATATTGGGGTCTGGGGGGGATAATGTTCACTGTTTTATATTGGGGTCTGGGGGGGATAATGTTCACTGTTTTATATTGGGGTCTGGGGGATAATGTTCACTGTTTTATATTGGGGTCTGGGGGGGATAATGTTCACTGTTTTATATTGGGGTCTGGGGGGGATAATGTTCACTGTTTTATATTGGGGTCTGGGGGGGATAATGTTCACTGTTTTATATTGGGGTCTGGGGGGATAATGTTCACTGTTTTATATTGGGGTCTGGGGATAATATTCACTGTTTTATATTGGGGTCTGGGGATAATGTTCACTGTTTTATATTGGGGTTTGGGGGGGATAATCTTCACTGTTTTATATTGGGGTCTGGGGGGGATAATGTTCACTGTTTTATATTGGGGTCTGGGGGGGATAATGTTCACGGTTTTATATTGGGGTCTGGGGGGATAATGTTCACTGTTTTATATTGGGGTCTGGGGGGGATAATGTTCACTGTTTTATATTGGGGTCTGGGGGGGATAATGTTCACTGTTTTATATTGGGGTCTGGGGTGGATAATGTTCACTGTTTTATATTGGGGTCTGGGCGGGATAATGTTCACTGTTTTATATTGGGGTCTGGGGGATAATGTTCACTGTTTTATATTGGGGTCTGGGAGGATAATGTTCACTGTTTCATATTGGGGTCTGGGGGGGATAATGTTCACTGTTTTATATTGGGGTCTGGGGGATAATGTTCACTGTTTTATATTGGGGTCTGGGGGATAATGTTCACTGTTTTATATTGGGGTCTGGGGGGATAATGTTCACTGTTTTATATTGGGTCTGGGGGGGATAATGTTCACTGTTTTATATTGGGGTCTGGGGGGATAATGTTCACTGTTTTATATTGGGGTCTGGGGGGATAATGTTCACTGTTTTATATTGGGGTCTGGGGGGTTAATGTTCAGTGTTTTATTTTGGGGTCTGGGGGATAATGTTCACTGTTTTATATTGGGGTCTGGGGGGTTAATGTTCAGTGTTTTATATTGGGGTCTGGGGGATAATGTTCACTGTTTTAGATTGGGGTCTGGGGGGTTAATGTTCAGTGTATTATATTGGGGTCTGGGGGATAATGTTCACTGTTTTATATTGGGGTCTGGGGGGGATAATGTTCACTGTTTTATATTGGGGTCTGGGGGATAATGTTCACTGTTTTATATTGTGGTCTGGGGGGGATAATGTTCACTGTTTTATATTGGGGTCTGGGGGATAATGTTCACTGTTTTATATTGGGGTCTGGGGATAATGTTCACTGTTTTATATTGGGGTCTGGGGGGGATAATGTTCACTGTTTTATATTGGGGTCTGGGGGGGATAATGTTCACTGTTTTATATTGGGGTCTGGGGGATAATGTTCACTGTTTTATATTGGGGTCTGGGGGGGATAATGTTCACTGTTTTATATTGGGGTCTGGGGATAATATTCACTGTTTTATATTGGGGTCTGGGGATAATGTTCACTGTTTTATATTGGGGTTTGGGGGGGATAATCTTCACTGTTTTATATTGGGGTCTGGGGGGGATAATGTTCACTGTTTTATATTGGGGTCTGGGGGGGATAATGTTCACTGTTTTATATTGGGGTCTGGGGGGATAATGTTCACTGTTTTATATTGGGGTCTGGGGGGGATAATGTTCACTGTTTTATATTGGGGTCTGGGGTGGATAATGTTCACTGTTTTATATTGGGGTCTGGGGGGGATAATGTTCACTGTTTTATATTGGGGTCTGGGGGGGATAATGTTCACTGTTTTATATTGGGGTCTGGGGGATAATGTTCACTGTTTTATATTGGGGTCTGGGAGGATAATGTTCACTGTTTCATATTGGGGTCTGGGGGGGATAATGTTCACTGTTTTATATTGGGGTCTGGGGGATAATGTTCACTGTTTTATATTGGGGTCTGGGGGATAATGTTCACTGTTTTATATTGGGGTCTGGGGTGGATAATGTTCACTGTTTTATATTGGGGTCTGGGGGGGATAATGTTCACTGTTTTATATTGGGGTCTGGGGGGGATAATGTTCACTGTTTTATCTTGGGGTGTGCGGGGATAATGTTCACTGTTTTATCTTGGGGTCTGGGGGGATAATGTTCACTGTTTTATATTGGGGTCTGGGGGATAATGTTCACTGTTTTATATTGGGGTCTGGGAGGATAATGTTCACTGTTTCATATTGGGGTCTGGGGGGGATAATGTTCACTGTTTTATATTGGGGTCTGGGGGATAATGTTCACTGTTTTATCTTGGGGTCTGGGGGATAATGTTCACTGTTTTATATTGGGGTCTGGGGTGGATAATGTTCACTGTTTTATATTGGGGTCTGGGGGGGATAATGTTCACTGTTTTATATTGGGGTCTGGGGGGGATAATGTTCACTGTTTTATCTTGGGGTGTGGGGGGATAATGTTCACTGTTTTATCTTGGGGTCTGGGGGGATAATGTTCACAGTTTTATATTGGGGTCTGGGGATAATGTTCACTGTTTTATATTGGGGTCTGGGGGGGATAATGTTCACTGTTTTATATTGGGGTCTGGGGGATAATGTTCACTGTTTCATATTGGGGTCTGGGGGATAATGTTCACTGTTTCATATTGGGGTCTGGGGGGGATAATGTTCACTGTTTTATATTGGGGTCTGGGGGGGATAATGTTCACTGTTTTATATTGGGGTCTGGGGGATAATGTTCACTGTTTTATATTGGGGTCTGGGGGATAATGTTCACTGTTTTATATTGGGGTCTGGGGGATAATGTTCACTGTTTTATATTGGGGTCTGGGGGGACAATGTTCACTGTTTTATATTGGGGTCTGGGGGGATAATGTTCACTGTTTTATATTGGGGTCTGGGGGGATAATGTTCACTGTTTTATATTGGGGTCTGGGGGGACAATGTTCACTGTTTTATATTGGGGTCTGGGGGGATAATGTTCACTGTTTTATATTGGGGCCTGGGGGGATAATGTTCACTGTTTTATATTGGGGTCTGGGGATAATGTTCACTGTTTTATATTGGGGTCTGGGGGGATAATGTTCACTGTTTTATATTGGGGTCTGGGGGGATAATGTTCACTGTTTTATATTGGGGCCTGGGGGGATAATGTTCACTGTTTTATATTGGGGTCTGGGGATAATGTTCACTGTTTTATATTGGGGCCTGGGGGGATAATGTTCACTGTTTTATATTGGGGTCTGGGGATAATGTTCACTGTTTTATATTGGGGTCTGGGGGGATAATGTTCACTGTTTTATATTGGGGTCTGGGGGGATAATGTTCACTGTTTTATATTGGGGTCTGGGGATAATGTTCACTGTTTTATATTGGGGTCTGGGGGATAATGTTCACTGTTTTATATTGGGGTCTGGGGATAATGTTCACTGTTTTATATTGGGGTCTGGGGGATAATGTTCACTGTTTCATATTGGGGTCTGGGGGATAATGTTCACTGTTTTATATTGGGGTCTGGGGGATAATGTTCACTGTTTCATATTGGGGTCTGGGGGGGATAATGTTCACTGTTTTATATTGGGGTCTGGGGGATAATGTTCACTGTTTTATATTGGGGTCTGGGGGGGATAATGTTCACTGTTTTATATTGGGGTCTGGGGGGGATAATGTTCACTGTTTTATATTGGGGTCTGGGGGGGATAATGTTCACTGTTTTATATTGGGGTCTGGGGGGATAATGTTCACTGTTTTATATTGGGGTCTGGGGATAATATTCACTGTTTTATATTGGGGTCTGGGGATAATGTTCACTGTTTTATATTGGGGTTTGGGGGGGATAATCTTCACTGTTTTATATTGGGGTCTGGGGGGGATAATGTTCACTGTTTTATATTGGGGTCTGGGGGGGATAATGTTCACTGTTTTATATTGGGGTCTGGGGGGATAATGTTCACTGTTTTCTATTGGGGTCTGGGGGGGATAATGTTCACTGTTTTATATTGGGGTCTGGGGGGGATAATGTTCACTGTTTTATATTGGGGTCTGGGGGGGATAATGTTCACTGTTTTATATTGGGGTCTGGGCGGGATAATGTTCACTGTTTTATATTGGGGTCTGGGGGATAATGTTCACTGTTTTATATTGGGGTCTGGGAGGATAATGTTCACTGTTTCATATTGGGGTCTGGGGGGATAATGTTCACTGTTTTATATTGGGGTCTGGGGGATAATGTTCACTGTTTTATATTGGGGTCTGGGGGATAATGTTCACTGTTTTATATTGGGGTCTGGGGGGGATAATGTTCACTGTTTTATATTGGGGTCTGGGGGGATAATGTTCACTGTTTTATATTGGGGTCTGGGGGGATAATGTTCACTGTTTTATATTGGGGTCTGGGGGGTTAATGTTCAGTGTTTTATTTTGGGGTCTGGGGGATAATGTTCACTGTTTTATATTGGGGTCTGGGGGGTTAATGTTCAGTGTTTTATATTGGGGTCTGGGGGATAATGTTCACTGTTTTAGATTGGGGTCTGGGGGGTTAATGTTCAGTGTATTATATTGGGGTCTGGGGGATAATGTTCAGTGTTTTATATTGGGGTCTGGGGGGGATAATGTTCACTGTTTTATATTGGGGTCTGGGGGATAATGTTCACTGTTTTATATTGTGGTCTGGGGGGGATAATGTTCACTGTTTTATATTGGGGTCTGGGGGATAATGTTCACTGTTTTATATTGGGGTCTGGGGATAATGTTCACTGTTTTATATTGGGGTCTGGGGGGGATAATGTTCACTGTTTTATATTGGGGTCTGGGGGGGATAATGTTCACTGTTTTATATTGGGGTCTGGGGGATAATGTTCACTGTTTTATATTGGGGTCTGGGGGGGATAATGTTCACTGTTTTATATTGGGGTCTGGGGATAATATTCACTGTTTTATATTGGGGTCTGGGGATAATGTTCACTGTTTTATATTGGGGTTTGGGGGGGATAATCTTCACTGTTTTATATTGGGGTCTGGGGGGGATAATGTTCACTGTTTTATATTGGGGTCTGGGGGGGATAATGTTCACTGTTTTATATTGGGGTCTGGGGGGATAATGTTCACTGTTTTATATTGGGGTCTGGGGGGGATAATGTTCACTGTTTTATATTGGGGTCTGGGGTGGATAATGTTCACTGTTTTATATTGGGGTCTGGGGGGGATAATGTTCACTGTTTTATATTGGGGTCTGGGGGGGATAATGTTCACTGTTTTATATTGGGGTCTGGGGGATAATGTTCACTGTTTTATATTGGGGTCTGGGAGGATAATGTTCACTGTTTCATATTGGGGTCTGGGGGGGATAATGTTCACTGTTTTATATTGGGGTCTGGGGGATAATGTTCACTGTTTTATATTGGGGTCTGGGGGATAATGTTCACTGTTTTATATTGGGGTCTGGGGTGGATAATGTTCACTGTTTTATATTGGGGTCTGGGGTGGATAATGTTCACTGTTTTATATTGGGGTCTGGGGGGGATAATGTTCACTGTTTTATCTTGGGGTGTGCGGGGATAATGTTCACTGTTTTATCTTGGGGTCTGGGGGGATAATGTTCACAGTTTTATATTGGGGTCTGGGGGGGATAATGTTCACTGTTTTATATTGGGGTCTGGGGGATAATGTTCACTGTTTTATATTGGGGTCTGGGGGGTTAATGTTCACTGTTTCATATTGGGGTCTGGGGGATAATGTTCACTGTTTCATATTGGGGTCTGGGGGGGATAATGTTCACTGTTTTATATTGGGGTCTGGGGGGGATAATGTTCACTGTTTTATATTGGGGTCTGGGGGATAATGTTCACTGTTTTATATTGGGGTCTGGGGGATAATGTTCACTGTTTTATATTGGGGTCTGGGGGATAATGTTCACTGTTTTATATTGGGGTCTGGGGGGACAATGTTCACTGTTTTATATTGGGGTCTGGGGGGATAATGTTCACTGTTTTATATTGGGGTCTGGGGGGATAATGTTCACTGTTTTATATTGGGGTCTGGGGGGACAATGTTCACTGTTTTATATTGGGGTCTGGGGGATAATGTTCACTGTTTTATATTGGGGCCTGGGGGGATAATGTTCACTGTTTTATATTGGGGTCTGGGGATAATGTTCACTGTTTTATATTGGGGTCTGGGGGGATAATGTTCACTGTTTATATTGGGGTCTGGGGGGATAATGTTCACTGTTTTACATTGGGGCCTGGGGGGATAATGTTCACTGTTTTATATTGGGGTCTGGGGATAATGTTCACTGTTTTATATTGGGGCCTGGGGGGATAATGTTCACTGTTTTATATTGGGGTCTGGGGATAATGTTCACTGTTTTATATTGGGGTCTGGGGGGATAATGTTCACTGTTTTATATTGGGGTCTGGGGGGATAATGTTCACTGTTTTATATTGGGGTCTGGGGATAATGTTCACTGTTTTATATTGGGGTCTGGGGGATAATGTTCACTGTTTTATATTGGGGTCTGGGGATAATGTTCACTGTTTTATATTGGGGTCTGGGGGATAATGTTCACTGTTTCATATTGGGGTCTGGGGGATAATGTTCACTGTTTTATATTGGGGTCTGGGGGATAATGTTCACTGTTTCATATTGGGGTCTGGGGGGGATAATGTTCACTGTTTTATATTGGGGTCTGGGGGATAATTTTCAATGTTTTATATTGGGGTCTGGGGGGGATAATGTTCACTGTTTTATATTGGGGTCTGGGGGATAATGTTCACTGTTTTATATTGTGGTCTGGGGGGGATAATGTTCACTGTTTTATATTGGGGTCTGGGGGATAATGTTCACTGTTTTATATTGGGGTCTGGGGATAATGTTCACTGTTTTATATTGGGGTCTGGGGGGGATAATGTTCACTGTTTTATATTGGGGTCTGGGGGATAATGTTCACTGTTTTATATTGGGGTCTGGGGGGGATAATGTTCACTGTTTTATATTGGGGTCTGGGGGGGATAATGTTCACTGTTTTATATTGGGGTCTGGGGGGGATAATGTTCACTGTTTTATATTGGGGTCTGGGGGGATAATGTTCACTGTTTTATATTGGGGTCTGGGGATAATATTCACTGTTTTATATTGGGGTCTGGGGATAATGTTCACTGTTTTATATTGGGGTTTGGGGGGGATAATCTTCACTGTTTTATATTGGGGTCTGGGGGGGATAATGTTCACTGTTTTATATTGGGGTCTGGGGGGGATAATGTTCACTGTTTTATATTGGGGTCTGGGGGGATAATGTTCACTGTTTTATATTGGGGTCTGGGGGGGATAATGTTCACTGTTTTATATTGGGGTCTGGGGGGGATAATGTTCACTGTTTTATATTGGGGTCTGGGGGGGATAATGTTCACTGTTTTATATTGGGGTCTGGGGGGGATAATGTTCACTGTTTTATATTGGGGTCTGGGGGATAATGTTCACTGTTTTATATTGGGGTCTGGGAGGATAATGTTCACTGTTTCATATTGGGGTCTGGGGGGGATAATATTCACTGTTTTATATTGGGGTCTGGGGGATAATGTTCACTGTTTTATATTGGGGTCTGGGGGATAATGTTCACTGTTTTATATTGGGGTCTGGGGTGGATAATGTTCACTGTTTTATATTGGGGTCTGGGGGGGATAATGTTCACTGTTTTATCTTGGGGTGTGGGGGGATAATGTTCACTGTTTTATCTTGGGGTCTGGGGGGATAATGTTCACAGTTTTATATTGGGGTCTGGGGATAATGTTCACTGTTTTATATTGGGGTCTGGGGGGGATAATGTTCACTGTTTTATATTGGGGTCTGGGGGATAATGTTCACTGTTTCATATTGGGGTCTGGGGGATAATGTTCACTGTTTCATATTGGGGTCTGGGGGGGATAATGTTCACTGTTTTATATTGGGGTCTGGGGGATAATGTTCACTGTTTTATATTGGGGTCTGGGGGATAATGTTCACTGTTTTATATTGGGGTCTGGGGGGACAATGTTCACTGTTTTATATTGGGGTCTGGGGGGATAATGTTCACTGTTTTATATTGGGGTCTGGGGGGATAATGTTCACTGTTTTATATTGGGGTCTGGGGGGACAATGTTCACTGTTTTATATTGGGGTCTGGGGGATAATGTTCACTGTTTTATATTGGGGCCTGGGGGGATAATGTTCACTGTTTTATATTGGGGTCTGGGGATAATGTTCACTGTTTTATATTGGGGTCTGGGGGGGATAATGTTCACTGTTTTATATTGGGGTCTGGGGGGATAATGTTCACTGTTTTATATTGGGGTCTGGGGGGATAATGTTCACTGTTTTATATTGGGGTCTGGGGGGATAATGTTCATTGTTTTATATTGGGGTCTGGGGGGGATAATGTTCACTGTTCTATATTGGGGTCTGGGGGGATAATGTTCACTGTTTTATATTGGGGTCTGGGGGGATAATGTTCACTGTTTTATATTGGGGCCTGGGGGGATAATGTTCACTGTTTTATATTGGGGTCTGGGGATAATGTTCACTGTTTTATATTGGGGCCTGGGGGGATAATGTTCACTGTTTTATATTGGGGTCTGGGGATAATGTTCACTGTTTTATATTGGGGTCTGGGGGGATAATGTTCACTGTTTTATATTGGGGTCTGGGGGGATAATGTTCACTGTTTTATATTGGGGTCTGGGGATAATGTTCACTGTTTTATATTGGGGTCTGGGGGATAATGTTCACTGTTTTATATTGGGGTCTGGGGATAATGTTCACTGTTTTATATTGGGGTCTGTGGGATAATGTTCACTGTTTCATATTGGGGTCTGGGGGATAATGTTCACTGTTTTATATTGGGGTCTGGGGGATAATGTTCACTGTTTCATATTGGGGTCTGGGGGGGATAATATTCACTGTTTTATATTGGGGTCTGGGGGATAATTTTCAATGTTTTATATTGGGGTCTGGGGGATAATGTTCACTGTTTCATATTGGGGTCTGGGGGAATAATGTTCACTGTTTTATATTGGGGTCTGGGGGGGATAATGTTCACTGTTTTATATTGGGGTCTGGGGGGGATAATGTTCACTGTTTTATATTGGGGTCTGGGGGGGATAATGTTCACTGTTTTATATTGGGGTCTGGGGGGATAATGTTCACTGTTTTATATTGGGGTCTGGGGGGATAATGTTCACTGTTTTATATTGGGGTCTGAGGGGGAAAATGTTCACTGTTTTATATTGGGGTCTGGGGGATAATGTTCACTGTTTTATATTGGGGTCTGGGGGGATAATGTTCACTGTTTTATATTGGGGTCTGGGGGGGATAATGTTCACTGTTGTATATTGGGGTCTGGGGGGGATAATGTTCACTGTTTTATATTGGGGTCTGGGGGGGATAATGTTCACTGTTTTATATTGGGGTCTGGGGGGGATAATCTTCACTGTTTTATATTGGGGTCTGGGGGATAATGTTCACTGTTTTATATTGTGGTCTGGGGGGGATAATGTTCACTGTTTTATATTGGGGTCTGGGGGATAATGTTCACTGTTTTATATTGGGGTCTGGGGATAATGTTCACTGTTTTATATTGGGGTCTGGGGGGGATAATGTTCACTGTTTTATATTGGGGTCTGGGGGGGATAATGTTCACTGTTTTATATTGGGGTCTGGGGGATAATGTTCACTGTTTTATATTGGGGTCTGGGGGGGATAATGTTCACTGTTTTATATTGGGGTCTGGGGGGGATAATGTTCACTGTTTTATATTGGGGTCTGGGGGGGATAATGTTCACTGTTTTATATTGGGGTCTGGGGGGATAATGTTCACTGTTTTATATTGGGGTCTGGGGATAATATTCACTGTTTTATATTGGGGTCTGGGGATAATGTTCACTGTTTTATATTGGGGTTTGGGGGGGATAATCTTCACTGTTTTATATTGGGGTCTGGGGGGGATAATGTTCACTGTTTTATATTGGGGTCTGGGGGGGATAATGTTCACGGTTTTATATTGGGGTCTGGGGGGATAATGTTCACTGTTTTATATTGGGGTCTGGGGGGGATAATGTTCACTGTTTTATATTGGGGTCTGGGGGGGATAATGTTCACTGTTTTATATTGGGGTCTGGGGGGGATAATGTTCACTGTTTTATATTGGGGTCTGGGCGGGATAATGTTCACTGTTTTATATTGGGGTCTGGGGGATAATGTTCACTGTTTTATATTGGGGTCTGGGAGGATAATGTTCACTGTTTCATATTGGGGTCTGGGGGGGATAATGTTCACTGTTTTATATTGGGGTCTGGGGGATAATGTTCACTGTTTTATATTGGGGTCTGGGGGATAATGTTCACTGTTTTATATTGGGGTCTGGGGGGATAATGTTCACTGTTTTATATTGGGTCTGGGGGGGATAATGTTCACTGTTTTATATTGGGGTCTGGGGGGATAATGTTCACTGTTTTATATTGGGGTCTGGGGGGATAATGTTCACTGTTTTATATTGGGGTCTGGGGGGTTAATGTTCAGTGTTTTATTTTGGGGTCTGGGGGATAATGTTCACTGTTTTATATTGGGGTCTGGGGGGTTAATGTTCAGTGTTTTATATTGGGGTCTGGGGGATAATGTTCACTGTTTTAGATTGGGGTCTGGGGGGTTAATGTTCAGTGTATTATATTGGGGTCTGGGGGATAATGTTCACTGTTTTATATTGGGGTCTGGGGGGATAATGTTCACTGTTTTATATTGGGGTCTGGGGGATAATGTTCACTGTTTTATATTGTGGTCTGGGGGGGATAATGTTCACTGTTTTATATTGGGGTCTGGGGGATAATGTTCACTGTTTTATATTGGGGTCTGGGGATAATGTTCACTGTTTTATATTGGGGTCTGGGGGGGATAATGTTCACTGTTTTATATTGGGGTCTGGGGGGGATAATGTTCACTGTTTTATATTGGGGTCTGGGGGATAATGTTCACTGTTTTATATTGGGGTCTGGGGGGGATAATGTTCACTGTTTTATATTGGGGTCTGGGGATAATATTCACTGTTTTATATTGGGGTCTGGGGATAATGTTCACTGTTTTATATTGGGGTTTGGGGGGGATAATCTTCACTGTTTTATATTGGGGTCTGGGGGGGATAATGTTCACTGTTTTATATTGGGGTCTGGGGGGGATAATGTTCACTGTTTTATATTGGGGTCTGGGGGGATAATGTTCACTGTTTTATATTGGGGTCTGGGGGGGATAATGTTCACTGTTTTATATTGGGGTCTGGGGTGGATAATGTTCACTGTTTTATATTGGGGTCTGGGGGGGATAATGTTCACTGTTTTATATTGGGGTCTGGGGGGGATAATGTTCACTGTTTTATATTGGGGTCTGGGGGATAATGTTCACTGTTTTATATTGGGGTCTGGGAGGATAATGTTCACTGTTTCATATTGGGGTCTGGGGGGGATAATGTTCACTGTTTTATATTGGGGTCTGGGGGATAATGTTCACTGTTTTATATTGGGGTCTGGGGGATAATGTTCACTGTTTTATATTGGGGTCTGGGGTGGATAATGTTCACTGTTTTATATTGGGGTCTGGGGGGGATAATGTTCACTGTTTTATATTGGGGTCTGGGGGGGATAATGTTCACTGTTTTATCTTGGGGTGTGCGGGGATAATGTTCACTGTTTTATCTTGGGGTCTGGGGGGATAATGTTCACTGTTTTATATTGGGGTCTGGGGGATAATGTTCACTGTTTTATATTGGGGTCTGGGAGGATAATGTTCACTGTTTCATATTGGGGTCTGGGGGGGATAATGTTCACTGTTTTATATTGGGGTCTGGGGGATAATGTTCACTGTTTTATCTTGGGGTCTGGGGGATAATGTTCACTGTTTTATATTGGGGTCTGGGGTGGATAATGTTCACTGTTTTATATTGGGGTCTGGGGGGGATAATGTTCACTGTTTTATATTGGGGTCTGGGGGGGATAATGTTCACTGTTTTATCTTGGGGTGTGGGGGGATAATGTTCACTGTTTTATCTTGGGGTCTGGGGGGATAATGTTCACAGTTTTATATTGGGGTCTGGGGATAATGTTCACTGTTTTATATTGGGGTCTGGGGGGGATAATGTTCACTGTTTTATATTGGGGTCTGGGGGATAATGTTCACTGTTTCATATTGGGGTCTGGGGGATAATGTTCACTGTTTCATATTGGGGTCTGGGGGGGATAATGTTCACTGTTTTATATTGGGGTCTGGGGGGGATAATGTTCACTGTTTTATATTGGGGTCTGGGGGATAATGTTCACTGTTTTATATTGGGGTCTGGGGGATAATGTTCACTGTTTTATATTGGGGTCTGGGGGATAATGTTCACTGTTTTATATTGGGGTCTGGGGGGACAATGTTCACTGTTTTATATTGGGGTCTGGGGGGATAATGTTCACTGTTTTATATTGGGGTCTGGGGGGATAATGTTCACTGTTTTATATTGGGGTCTGGGGGGACAATGTTCACTGTTTTATATTGGGGTCTGGGGGGATAATGTTCACTGTTTTATATTGGGGCCTGGGGGGATAATGTTCACTGTTTTATATTGGGGTCTGGGGATAATGTTCACTGTTTTATATTGGGGTCTGGGGGGATAATGTTCACTGTTTTATATTGGGGTCTGGGGGGATAATGTTCACTGTTTTATATTGGGGCCTGGGGGGATAATGTTCACTGTTTTATATTGGGGTCTGGGGATAATGTTCACTGTTTTATATTGGGGCCTGGGGGGATAATGTTCACTGTTTTATATTGGGGTCTGGGGATAATGTTCACTGTTTTATATTGGGGTCTGGGGGGATAATGTTCACTGTTTTATATTGGGGTCTGGGGGGATAATGTTCACTGTTTTATATTGGGGTCTGGGGATAATGTTCACTGTTTTATATTGGGGTCTGGGGGATAATGTTCACTGTTTTATATTGGGGTCTGGGGATAATGTTCACTGTTTTATATTGGGGTCTGGGGGATAATGTTCACTGTTTCATATTGGGGTCTGGGGGATAATGTTCACTGTTTTATATTGGGGTCTGGGGGATAATGTTCACTGTTTCATATTGGGGTCTGGGGGGGATAATGTTCACTGTTTTATATTGGGGTCTGGGGGATAATGTTCACTGTTTTATATTGGGGTCTGGGGGGGATAATGTTCACTGTTTTATATTGGGGTCTGGGGGGGATAATGTTCACTGTTTTATATTGGGGTCTGGGGGGGATAATGTTCACTGTTTTATATTGGGGTCTGGGGGGATAATGTTCACTGTTTTATATTGGGGTCTGGGGATAATATTCACTGTTTTATATTGGGGTCTGGGGATAATGTTCACTGTTTTATATTGGGGTTTGGGGGGGATAATCTTCACTGTTTTATATTGGGGTCTGGGGGGGATAATGTTCACTGTTTTATATTGGGGTCTGGGGGGGATAATGTTCACTGTTTTATATTGGGGTCTGGGGGGATAATGTTCACTGTTTTCTATTGGGGTCTGGGGGGGATAATGTTCACTGTTTTATATTGGGGTCTGGGGGGGATAATGTTCACTGTTTTATATTGGGGTCTGGGGGGGATAATGTTCACTGTTTTATATTGGGGTCTGGGCGGGATAATGTTCACTGTTTTATATTGGGGTCTGGGGGATAATGTTCACTGTTTTATATTGGGGTCTGGGAGGATAATGTTCACTGTTTCATATTGGGGTCTGGGGGGATAATGTTCACTGTTTTATATTGGGGTCTGGGGGATAATGTTCACTGTTTTATATTGGGGTCTGGGGGATAATGTTCACTGTTTTATATTGGGGTCTGGGGGGGATAATGTTCACTGTTTTATATTGGGGTCTGGGGGGATAATGTTCACTGTTTTATATTGGGGTCTGGGGGGATAATGTTCACTGTTTTATATTGGGGTCTGGGGGGTTAATGTTCAGTGTTTTATTTTGGGGTCTGGGGGATAATGTTCACTGTTTTATATTGGGGTCTGGGGGGTTAATGTTCAGTGTTTTATATTGGGGTCTGGGGGATAATGTTCACTGTTTTAGATTGGGGTCTGGGGGGTTAATGTTCAGTGTATTATATTGGGGTCTGGGGGATAATGTTCACTGTTTTATATTGGGGTCTGGGGGGGATAATGTTCACTGTTTTATATTGGGGTCTGGGGGATAATGTTCACTGTTTTATATTGTGGTCTGGGGGGGATAATGTTCACTGTTTTATATTGGGGTCTGGGGGATAATGTTCACTGTTTTATATTGGGGTCTGGGGATAATGTTCACTGTTTTATATTGGGGTCTGGGGGGGATAATGTTCACTGTTTTATATTGGGGTCTGGGGGGGATAATGTTCACTGTTTTATATTGGGGTCTGGGGGATAATGTTCACTGTTTTATATTGGGGTCTGGGGGGGATAATGTTCACTGTTTTATATTGGGGTCTGGGGATAATATTCACTGTTTTATATTGGGGTCTGGGGATAATGTTCACTGTTTTATATTGGGGTTTGGGGGGGATAATCTTCACTGTTTTATATTGGGGTCTGGGGGGGATAATGTTCACTGTTTTATATTGGGGTCTGGGGGGGATAATGTTCACTGTTTTATATTGGGGTCTGGGGGGATAATGTTCACTGTTTTATATTGGGGTCTGGGGGGGATAATGTTCACTGTTTTATATTGGGGTCTGGGGTGGATAATGTTCACTGTTTTATATTGGGGTCTGGGGGGGATAATGTTCACTGTTTTATATTGGGGTCTGGGGGGGATAATGTTCACTGTTTTATATTGGGGTCTGGGGGATAATGTTCACTGTTTTATATTGGGGTCTGGGAGGATAATGTTCACTGTTTCATATTGGGGTCTGGGGGGGATAATGTTCACTGTTTTATATTGGGGTCTGGGGGATAATGTTCACTGTTTTATATTGGGGTCTGGGGGATAATGTTCACTGTTTTATATTGGGGTCTGGGGTGGATAATGTTCACTGTTTTATATTGGGGTCTGGGGGGGATAATGTTCACTGTTTTATATTGGGGTCTGGGGGGGATAATGTTCACTGTTTTATCTTGGGGTGTGCGGGGATAATGTTCACTGTTTTATCTTGGGGTCTGGGGGGATAATGTTCACAGTTTTATATTGGGGTCTGGGGGGGATAATGTTCACTGTTTTATATTGGGGTCTGGGGGATAATGTTCACTGTTTTATATTGGGGTCTGGGGGGTTAATGTTCACTGTTTCATATTGGGGTCTGGGGGATAATGTTCACTGTTTCATATTGGGGTCTGGGGGGGATAATGTTCACTGTTTTATATTGGGGTCTGGGGGGGATAATGTTCACTGTTTTATATTGGGGTCTGGGGGATAATGTTCACTGTTTTATATTGGGGTCTGGGGGATAATGTTCACTGTTTTATATTGGGGTCTGGGGGATAATGTTCACTGTTTTATATTGGGGTCTGGGGGGACAATGTTCACTGTTTTATATTGGGGTCTGGGGGGATAATGTTCACTGTTTTATATTGGGGTCTGGGGGGATAATGTTCACTGTTTTATATTGGGGTCTGGGGGGACAATGTTCACTGTTTTATATTGGGGTCTGGGGGATAATGTTCACTGTTTTATATTGGGGCCTGGGGGGATAATGTTCACTGTTTTATATTGGGGTCTGGGGATAATGTTCACTGTTTTATATTGGGGTCTGGGGGGATAATGTTCACTGTTTATATTGGGGTCTGGGGGGATAATGTTCACTGTTTTACATTGGGGCCTGGGGGGATAATGTTCACTGTTTTATATTGGGGTCTGGGGATAATGTTCACTGTTTTATATTGGGGCCTGGGGGGATAATGTTCACTGTTTTATATTGGGGTCTGGGGATAATGTTCACTGTTTTATATTGGGGTCTGGGGGGATAATGTTCACTGTTTTATATTGGGGTCTGGGGGGATAATGTTCACTGTTTTATATTGGGGTCTGGGGATAATGTTCACTGTTTTATATTGGGGTCTGGGGGATAATGTTCACTGTTTTATATTGGGGTCTGGGGATAATGTTCACTGTTTTATATTGGGGTCTGGGGGATAATGTTCACTGTTTCATATTGGGGTCTGGGGGATAATGTTCACTGTTTTATATTGGGGTCTGGGGGATAATGTTCACTGTTTCATATTGGGGTCTGGGGGGGATAATGTTCACTGTTTTATATTGGGGTCTGGGGGATAATTTTCAATGTTTTATATTGGGGTCTGGGGGGGATAATGTTCACTGTTTTATATTGGGGTCTGGGGGATAATGTTCACTGTTTTATATTGTGGTCTGGGGGGGATAATGTTCACTGTTTTATATTGGGGTCTGGGGGATAATGTTCACTGTTTTATATTGGGGTCTGGGGATAATGTTCACTGTTTTATATTGGGGTCTGGGGGGGATAATGTTCACTGTTTTATATTGGGGTCTGGGGGGGATAATGTTCACTGTTTTATATTGGGGTCTGGGGGATAATGTTCACTGTTTTATATTGGGGTCTGGGGGGGATAATGTTCACTGTTTTATATTGGGGTCTGGGGGGGATAATGTTCACTGTTTTATATTGGGGTCTGGGGGGGATAATGTTCACTGTTTTATATTGGGGTCTGGGGGGATAATGTTCACTGTTTTATATTGGGGTCTGGGGATAATATTCACTGTTTTATATTGGGGTCTGGGGATAATGTTCACTGTTTTATATTGGGGTTTGGGGGGGATAATCTTCACTGTTTTATATTGGGGTCTGGGGGGGATAATGTTCACTGTTTTATATTGGGGTCTGGGGGGGATAATGTTCACTGTTTTATATTGGGGTCTGGGGGGATAATGTTCACTGTTTTATATTGGGGTCTGGGGGGGGATAATGTTCACTGTTTTATATTGGGGTCTGGGGGGGATAATGTTCACTGTTTTATATTGGGGTCTGGGGGGGATAATGTTCACTGTTTTATATTGGGGTCTGGGGGGGATAATGTTCACTGTTTTATATTGGGGTCTGGGGGATAATGTTCACTGTTTTATATTGGGGTCTGGGAGGATAATGTTCACTGTTTCATATTGGGGTCTGGGGGGGATAATATTCACTGTTTTATATTGGGGTCTGGGGGATAATGTTCACTGTTTTATATTGGGGTCTGGGGGATAATGTTCACTGTTTTATATTGGGGTCTGGGGTGGATAATGTTCACTGTTTTATATTGGGGTCTGGGGGGGATAATGTTCACTGTTTTATCTTGGGGTGTGGGGGGATAATGTTCACTGTTTTATCTTGGGGTCTGGGGGGATAATGTTCACAGTTTTATATTGGGGTCTGGGGATAATGTTCACTGTTTTATATTGGGGTCTGGGGGGGATAATGTTCACTGTTTTATATTGGGGTCTGGGGGATAATGTTCACTGTTTCATATTGGGGTCTGGGGGATAATGTTCACTGTTTCATATTGGGGTCTGGGGGGGATAATGTTCACTGTTTTATATTGGGGTCTGGGGGATAATGTTCACTGTTTTATATTGGGGTCTGGGGGATAATGTTCACTGTTTTATATTGGGGTCTGGGGGGACAATGTTCACTGTTTTATATTGGGGTCTGGGGGGATAATGTTCACTGTTTTATATTGGGGTCTGGGGGGATAATGTTCACTGTTTTATATTGGGGTCTGGGGGGACAATGTTCACTGTTTTATATTGGGGTCTGGGGGATAATGTTCACTGTTTTATATTGGGGCCTGGGGGGATAATGTTCACTGTTTTATATTGGGGTCTGGGGATAATGTTCACTGTTTTATATTGGGGTCTGGGGGGGATAATGTTCACTGTTTTATATTGGGGTCTGGGGGGATAATGTTCACTGTTTTATATTGGGGTCTGGGGGGATAATGTTCACTGTTTTATATTGGGGTCTGGGGGGATAATGTTCATTGTTTTATATTGGGGTCTGGGGGGGATAATGTTCACTGTTCTATATTGGGGTCTGGGGGGATAATGTTCACTGTTTTATATTGGGGTCTGGGGGGATAATGTTCACTGTTTTATATTGGGGCCTGGGGGGATAATGTTCACTGTTTTATATTGGGGTCTGGGGATAATGTTCACTGTTTTATATTGGGGCCTGGGGGGATAATGTTCACTGTTTTATATTGGGGTCTGGGGATAATGTTCACTGTTTTATATTGGGGTCTGGGGGGATAATGTTCACTGTTTTATATTGGGGTCTGGGGGGATAATGTTCACTGTTTTATATTGGGGTCTGGGGATAATGTTCACTGTTTTATATTGGGGTCTGGGGGATAATGTTCACTGTTTTATATTGGGGTCTGGGGATAATGTTCACTGTTTTATATTGGGGTCTGTGGGATAATGTTCACTGTTTCATATTGGGGTCTGGGGGATAATGTTCACTGTTTTATATTGGGGTCTGGGGATAATGTTCACTGTTTTATATTGGGGTCTGGGGGATAATGTTCACTGTTTCATATTGGGGTCTGGGGGATAATGTTCACTGTTTTATATTGGGGTCTGGGGGATAATGTTCACTGTTTCATATTGGGGTCTGGGGGGGATAATGTTCACTGTTTTATATTGGGGTCTGGGGGATAATTTTCAATGTTTTATATTGGGGTCTGGGGGGGATAATGTTCACTGTTTTATATTGGGGTCTGGGGGATAATGTTCACTGTTTTATATTGTGGTCTGGGGGGGATAATGTTCACTGTTTTATATTGGGGTCTGGGGGATAATGTTCACTGTTTTATATTGGGGTCTGGGGATAATGTTCACTGTTTTATATTGGGGTCTGGGGGGGATAATGTTCACTGTTTTATATTGGGGTCTGGGGGGGATAATGTTCACTGTTTTATATTGGGGTCTGGGGGATAATGTTCACTGTTTTATATTGGGGTCTGGGGGGGATAATGTTCACTGTTTTATATTGGGGTCTGGGGGGGATAATGTTCACTGTTTTATATTGGGGTCTGGGGGGGATAATGTTCACTGTTTTATATTGGGGTCTGGGGGGATAATGTTCACTGTTTTATATTGGGGTCTGGGGATAATATTCACTGTTTTATATTGGGGTCTGGGGATAATGTTCACTGTTTTATATTGGGGTTTGGGGGGGATAATCTTCACTGTTTTATATTGGGGTCTGGGGGGGATAATGTTCACTGTTTTATATTGGGGTCTGGGGGGGATAATGTTCACTGTTTTATATTGGGGTCTGGGGGGATAATGTTCACTGTTTTATATTGGGGTCTGGGGGGGGATAATGTTCACTGTTTTATATTGGGGTCTGGGGGGGATAATGTTCACTGTTTTATATTGGGGTCTGGGGGGGATAATGTTCACTGTTTTATATTGGGGTCTGGGGGGGATAATGTTCACTGTTTTATATTGGGGTCTGGGGGATAATGTTCACTGTTTTATATTGGGGTCTGGGAGGATAATGTTCACTGTTTCATATTGGGGTCTGGGGGGGATAATATTCACTGTTTTATATTGGGGTCTGGGGGATAATGTTCACTGTTTTATATTGGGGTCTGGGGGATAATGTTCACTGTTTTATATTGGGGTCTGGGGTGGATAATGTTCACTGTTTTATATTGGGGTCTGGGGGGGATAATGTTCACTGTTTTATCTTGGGGTGTGGGGGGATAATGTTCACTGTTTTATCTTGGGGTCTGGGGGGATAATGTTCACAGTTTTATATTGGGGTCTGGGGATAATGTTCACTGTTTTATATTGGGGTCTGGGGGGGATAATGTTCACTGTTTTATATTGGGGTCTGGGGGATAATGTTCACTGTTTCATATTGGGGTCTGGGGGATAATGTTCACTGTTTCATATTGGGGTCTGGGGGGGATAATGTTCACTGTTTTATATTGGGGTCTGGGGGATAATGTTCACTGTTTTATATTGGGGTCTGGGGGATAATGTTCACTGTTTTATATTGGGGTCTGGGGGGACAATGTTCACTGTTTTATATTGGGGTCTGGGGGGATAATGTTCACTGTTTTATATTGGGGTCTGGGGGGATAATGTTCACTGTTTTATATTGGGGTCTGGGGGGACAATGTTCACTGTTTTATATTGGGGTCTGGGGGATAATGTTCACTGTTTTATATTGGGGCCTGGGGGGATAATGTTCACTGTTTTATATTGGGGTCTGGGGATAATGTTCACTGTTTTATATTGGGGTCTGGGGGGGATAATGTTCACTGTTTTATATTGGGGTCTGGGGGGATAATGTTCACTGTTTTATATTGGGGTCTGGGGGGATAATGTTCACTGTTTTATATTGGGGTCTGGGGGGATAATGTTCATTGTTTTATATTGGGGTCTGGGGGGGATAATGTTCACTGTTCTATATTGGGGTCTGGGGGGATAATGTTCACTGTTTTATATTGGGGTCTGGGGGGATAATGTTCACTGTTTTATATTGGGGCCTGGGGGGATAATGTTCACTGTTTTATATTGGGGTCTGGGGATAATGTTCACTGTTTTATATTGGGGCCTGGGGGGATAATGTTCACTGTTTTATATTGGGGTCTGGGGATAATGTTCACTGTTTTATATTGGGGTCTGGGGGGATAATGTTCACTGTTTTATATTGGGGTCTGGGGGGATAATGTTCACTGTTTTATATTGGGGTCTGGGGATAATGTTCACTGTTTTATATTGGGGTCTGGGGGATAATGTTCACTGTTTTATATTGGGGTCTGGGGATAATGTTCACTGTTTTATATTGGGGTCTGTGGGATAATGTTCACTGTTTCATATTGGGGTCTGGGGGATAATGTTCACTGTTTTATATTGGGGTCTGGGGGATAATGTTCACTGTTTCATATTGGGGTCTGGGGGGGATAATATTCACTGTTTTATATTGGGGTCTGGGGGATAATTTTCAATGTTTTATATTGGGGTCTGGGGGATAATGTTCACTGTTTCATATTGGGGTCTGGGGGAATAATGTTCACTGTTTTATATTGGGGTCTGGGGGGGATAATGTTCACTGTTTTATATTGGGGTCTGGGGGGGATAATGTTCACTGTTTTATATTGGGGTCTGGGGGGGATAATGTTCACTGTTTTATATTGGGGTCTGGGGGGATAATGTTCACTGTTTTATATTGGGGTCTGGGGGGATAATGTTCACTGTTTTATATTGGGGTCTGAGGGGGAAAATGTTCACTGTTTTATATTGGGGTCTGGGGGATAATGTTCACTGTTTTATATTGGGGTCTGGGGGGATAATGTTCACTGTTTTATATTGGGGTCTGGGGGGGATAATGTTCACTGTTGTATATTGGGGTCTGGGGGGGATAATGTTCACTGTTTTATATTGGGGTCTGGGGGGGATAATGTTCACTGTTTTATATTGGGGTCTGGGGGGGGATAATGTTCACTGTTTTATATTGGGGTCTGGGGGGGATAATGTTCACTGTTTTATATTGGGGTCTGGGGGGGATAATGTTCACTGTTTTATATTGGGGTCGGGGGGGAAAATGTTCACTGTTTTATATTGGGGTCTGGGGGGATAATGTTCACTGTTTTATATTGGGGTCTGGGGGGGATAATGTTCACTGTTGTATATTGGGGTCTGGGGGGATAATGTTCACTGTTTTATATTGGGGTCTGGGGGATAATGTTCACTGTTTTATATTGGGGCCTGGGGGGATAATGTTCACTGTTTTATATTGGGGTCTGTGGGAATAATGTTCACTGTTTTATATTGGGGTCTGGGGGGGATAATGTTCACAGTTTTATATTGGGGTCTGGGGGGGGATAATGTTCACTGTTTTATATTGGGGTCTGGGGGGGCTAATGTTCACTGTTTTACATTGGGGTCTGGGGGGGATAATGTTCACTGTTTTATATTGGGGTCTTGGGGGGGATAATGTTCACTGTTTTATATTGGGGTCTGGGGGGGATAATGTTCACTGTTTTATATTGGGGTCTGGGGGATAATGTTCACTGTTTTATATTGGGGTCTGGGGGGTAATGTTCACTGTTTTATATTGGGGTCTGGGGGATAATGTTCACCGTTTTATATTGGGGTCTGGGGGGGATAATGTTCACTGTTTTATATTGGGGTCTGGGGGGGATAATGTTCACTGTTTTATATTGGGGTCTGGGGGATAATGTTCACTTTTATATTGGGGTCTGGGGTGATAATGTTCACTGTTTTATATTGGGGTCTGGGGGATAATGTTCACTGTTTTATATTGGGGTCTGGGGGGATAATGTTCACTGTTTTATATTGAGGTCTGGGGGGATAATGTTCACTGTTTTATATTGGGGTCGAGGGGATAATGTTCACTGTTTTATATTGGGGTCTGGGGGGTGATAATGTTCACTGTTTTATATTGGGGTCTGGGGGGGATAATGTTCACTGTTTATATTGGGGTCTGGGGGTTGATAATGTTCACTGTTTTATATTGAGGTCTGGGGGGGATAATGTTCACTGTTTTATATTGGGGTCTGGGGGATAATGTTCACTGTTTTATATTGGGGTCTGGGGGGGATAATGTTCACTGTATTATATTGGGGTCTGGGGGGATAATGTTCACTCTTTTAAATTGGGGTCTGGGGGGATAATGTTCACTGTTTTATATCGGGGTCTGGCGGGGGGATAATGTTCACTGTTTTATATTGGGGTCTGGGGGGGATAATGTTCACTGTTTTATATTGGGGTCTGGGGGGGATAATGTTCACTGTTTTATATTGGGGTCTGGGGGGGGATAATGTTCACTGTTTCATATTGGGGTCTGGGGGGATAATGTTCACTGTTTTATATTGGGGTCTGGGGGATAATGTTCACTGTTTTATATTGGGGTCTGGGGTGATAATGTTCACTGTTTTATATTGGGGTCTGGGGGATAATGTTCACTGTTTTATATTGGGGTCTGGGGGGATAATGTTCACTGTTTTATATTGGGGTCTGGGGGGATAATGTTCACTGTTTTATATTGGGGTCTGGGGGATAATGTTCACTGTTTTATATTGGGGTCTGGGGGGGTGATAATGTTCACTGTTTTATATTGGGGTCTGGGGGGGATAATGTTCACTGTTTATCTTGGGGTCTGGGGGGTGATAATGTTCACTGTTTTATATTGAGGTCTGGGGGGGATAATGTTCACTGTTTTATATTGGGGTCTGGGGGATAATGTTCACTGTTTTATATTGGGGTCTGGGGGGGATAATGTTCACTGTTTTATATTGGGGTCTGGGGGGATAATGTTCACTCTTTTAAATTGGGGTCTGGGCGGATAATGTTCACTGTTTTATATCGGGGTCTGGCGGGGGGATAATGTTCACTGTTTTATATTGGGGTCTGGGGGGGATAATGTTCACTGTTTTATATTGGGGTCTGGGGGGGATAATGTTCACTGTTTTATATTGGGGTCTGGGGGGGATAATGTTCACTGTTTTATATTGGGGTCTGGGGGGGATAATGTTCACTGTTTTATATTGGGGTCTGGGGGGGATAATGTTCACTGTTTTATATTGGGGTCTGGGGGGATAATGTTCACTGTTTTATATTGGGGTCTGGGGGGATAATGTTCACTGTTTTATATTGGGGTCTGGGGGGGATAATGTTCACTGTTTTATATTGGTGTCTGGGGGGGATAATGTTCACTGTTTTCTGTTGGGGTCTGGGGGGATAATGTTCACTGTTTTATATTGGGGTCTGGGGGGGATAATGTTCACTGTTTTATATTGGGGTCTGGGGGGGATAATGTTCACTGTTTTATATTGGGGTCTGGGGGGGATAATGTTCACTGTTTTATATTGGGGTCTGGGGGGATAATGTTCACTGTTTTATATTGGGGTCTGGGGGGATAATGTTCACTGTTTTATATTGGGGTCTGGGGGGGATAATGTTCACTGTTTTATATTGGTGTCTGGGGGGGATAATGTTCACTGTTTTCTGTTGGGGTCTGGGGGGATAATGTTTACTGTTTTATATTGGGGTCTGGGGGGATAATGTTCACTGTTTTATATTGGGGTCTGGGGGGATAATGTTCACTGTTTTCTGTTGGGGTCTGGGGGGGATAATGTTCACTGTTTTATATTGGGGTCTGGGGGATAATGTTCACTGTTTTATATTTGGGTCTGGGGATAATGTTCACTGTTTTATATTGGGGTCTGGGGGGGATAATGTTCACCGTTTTATATTGGGGTCTGGGGGGGATAATGTTCACTGTTTTATATTGGTGTCTGGGGGGGATAATGTTCACTGTTTTCTGTTGGGGTCTGGGGGGGATAATGTTCACTGTTTTATATTGGGGTCTGGGGGGAGAATGTTCACTGTTTTATATTGGGGTCTGGGGATAATGTTCACTGTTTTATATTGGGGTCTGGGGGGAGAATGTTCACTGTTTTATATTGGGGTCTGGGGATAATGTTCACTGTTTTATATTGGGGCCTGGGGGATAATGTTCACTGTTTTATATTGGGGTCTGGGGATAATGTTCACTGTTTTATATTGGGGTCTGGGGATGATAATGTTCACTGTTTTATATTGGGGTCTGGGGGATAATGTTCACTGTTTTATATTGGGGTCTGGGGATGATAATGTTCACTGTTTTATATTGGGGTCTGGGGGATAATGTTCACTGTTTTATATTGGGGTCTGGGGGATAATGTTCACTGTTTTATATTGGGGTCTGGGGATGATAATGTTCACTGTTTTATATTGGGGTCTGGGGGATAATGTTCACTGTTTTATATTGGGGTCTGGGGGATAATGTTCACTGTTTTATATTGGGGCCTGGGGGATAATGTTCACTGTTTTATATTGGGGTCTGGGGATAATGTTCACTGTTTTATATTGGGGTCTGGGGATGATAATGTTCACTGTTTTATATTGGGGTCTGGGGGATAATGTTCACTGTTTTATATTGGGGTCTGGGGATGATAATGTTCACTGTTTTATATTGGGGTCTGGGGGGGATAATGTTCACTGTTTTATATTCGGGTCTGGGGGGGGATAATGTTCACTGTTTTATATTGGGGTCTGGGGGATAATGTTCACTGTTTTATATTGGGTTCTGGGGGGATAATGTTCACTGTTTTATATTGGGGTCTGGGGGATAATGTTCACTGTTTTATATTGGGTTCTGGGGGGATAATGTTCACTGTTTTATATTGGGGTCAGGGGGGGATAATGTTCACTGTTTTATATTGGGGTCTGGGGGGGATAATGTTCACTGTTTTATATTGGGGTCTGGGGGGATAATGTTCACTGTTTTATATTGGGGTCTGGGGGGATAATGTTCACTGATTTATATTGGGGTCAGGGGGGGATAATGTTCACTGTTTTATATTGGGGTCTGGTGGGGGGGAAATGTTCACTGTTTTATATTGGGGTGTGGGGGGGATAATGTTCACTGTTTTATATTGGGGTCTGGGGGGATAATGTTCACTGTTTTATATTGGGGTCTGGGGGGGATAATGTTCACTGTTTTATATTGGGGTCTGGGGGGGATAATGTTCACTGTTTTATATTGGAGTCTGGGGGATAATGTTCACTGTTTTATATTGGGGTCTGGGAGGATAATGTTCACTGTTTCATATTGGGGTCTGGGGGGGATAATGTTCACTGTTTTATATTGGGGTCTGGGGGATAATGTTCACTGTTTTATATTGGGGTCTGGGGGATAATGTTCACTGTTTTATATTGGGGTCTGGGGGCATAATGTTCACTGTTTCATATTGGGGTCTGGGGGGGATAATGTTCACTGTTTTATATTGGGGTCTGGGGGATAATGTTCACTGTTTTATATTGGGGTCTGGGGGATAATGTTCACTGTTTTATATTGGGGTCTGGGGGATAATGTTCACTGTTTTATATTGGGGTCTGGGGGGACAATGTTCACTGTTTTATATTGGGGTCTGGGGGGATAATGTTCACTGTTTTATATTGGGGTCTGGGGGGATAATGTTCACTGTTTTCTATTGGGGTCTGGGGGGATAATGTTCACTGTTTTATATTGGGGCCTGGGGGATAATGTTCACTGTTTTATATTGGGGTCTGGGGATAATGTTCACTGTTTTATATTGGGGTCTGGGGGATAATGTTCACTGTTTCTTTTGGGGTCTGGGGATAATGTTCACTGTTTTATATTGGGGTCTGGGGGGGATAATGTTCACTGTTTTATATTGGGGTCTGGGGGGATAATGTTCACTGTTTTATATTGGGGTCTGGGGGGATAATGTTCACTGTTTTATATTGGGGTCTGGGGGGGATAATGTTCACTGTTTTATATTGGGGTCTGGGGGATAATGTTCACTGTTTCATGTTGGGGTCTGGGGGATAATGTTCACTGTTTCATATTGGAGTCTGGGGGGATAATGTTCACTGTTTTATATTGGGGTCTGCGGAGGATAAAGTTCACTGTTTTATATTGGGGTCTGGGGGGGATAATGTTCAGTGTTTTATATTGGGGTCTGGGGGGGATAATGTTCACTGTTTTATATTGGGGTCTGGGGGGGATAATGTTCACTGTTTTATATTGGGGTCTGAGGGGATAATGTTCACGGTTTTATATTGGGGTCTGGGGGGGATAATGTTCATTGTTTTATTTTGGGGTCTGGGGGCATAATGTTCACTGTTTTATATTGGGGTCTGGGGGGATAATGTTCACTGTTTTATATTGGGGTCTGGGGGGATAATGTTCACTGTTTTATATTGGGGTCTGGGGTGGATAATGTTCACTGTTTTATATTGGGGTCTGGGGATAATGTTCACTGTTTTATATTGGGGTCTGGGGGGGATAATGTTCACTGTTTTATATTGGGGTCTGGGGGGATAATGTTCACTGTTTTATATTGGGGTCTGGGGGGATAATGTTCACTGTTTTATATTGGGGTCTGGGGGGGATAATGTTCACTGTTTTATATTGGGGTCTGGGGGGGATAATGTTCACTGTTTTATATTGGGGTCTGCGGAGGATAAAGTTCACTGTTTTATATTGGGTTCTGGGGGGGATAATGTTCAGTGTTTTATATTGGGGTCTGGGGGGGATAATATTCACTGTTTTATATTGGGGTCTGGGGGGGATAATGTTCACTGTTTTATATTGGGGTCTGGGGGGATAATTTTCACTGTTTTATATTGGGGTCTGTGGGGGGATAATGTTCACTGTTTTATATTGGGGTCTGGGGGGGATAATGTTCACTGTTTTATATTGGGGTCTGGGGGGATATAATGTTCACAGTTTTATATTGGGGTCTGGGGGGGATAATGTTCACTGTTTTATATTGGGGTCTGGGGGGATAATGTTCTCTGTTTTATATTGGGGTCTGGGGGGATAATGTTCACTGTTTTATATTGGGGTCTGGGGGGGATAATGTTCACTCTTTTATATTGGGGTCTGGGGGCGATAATGTTCACTGTTTTATATTGGGGTCTGGGGGGGATAATGTTCACTGTTTTATATTGGGGTCTGGGGGGGATAATGTTCACTCTTTTATATTGGGGTCTGGGGGCGATAATGTTCACTGTTTTATATTGGGGTCTGGGGGGGATAATGTTCACTGTTTTATATTGGGGTCTGGGGGGGATAATGTTCACTCTTTTATATTGGGGTCTGGGGGCGATAATGTTCACTGTTTTATATTGGGGTCTGGGGGGGATAATGTTCACTGTTTTATATTGGGGTCTGGGGGGATAATGTTCACTGTTTTATATTGGGGTCTGGGGGGGATAATGTTCACTGTTTTATATTGGGGTCTGGGGGATAATGTTCACTGTTTCATATTGGGGTCTGGGGGGATAATGTTCACTGTTTTATATTGGGGTCTGGGGGGGATAATGTTCACTGTTTTATATTGGGGTCTGGGGGGGATAATGTTCACTGTTTTATATTGGGGTTTGGGAGGATAATGTTCACTGTTTTATATTGGGGTCTGGGGGGATAATGTTCACTCTTTTATATTGGGGTCTGGGGGATAATGTTCGCTCTTTTATATTGGGGTCTGGGGGGGATAATGTTCACTGTTTTATATTGGGGTGTGGGGGGATAATGTTCACTCTTTTATATTGGGGTCTGGGGGGGATAATCTTCATTGTTTTATATTGGGTTCTGGGGGGATAATGTTCACTGTTTTATATTGGGGTCTGGGGGGATAATGTTCACTGTTTTATATTGGGTTCTGGGGGGGATAATGTTCACTGTTTTATATTGGGGTCTGGGGGTGATAATGTTCACTGTTTTATATTGGGGTCTGGGGGGGATAATGTTCACTGTTTTATATTGGGGTCTGGGGGTGATAATGTTCACTGTTTTATATTGGGGTCTGGGGGGGATAATGTTCACTGTTTTATATTGGGGTCTGGGGGGATAATGTTCACTGTTTTATATTGGGGTCTGGGGGGGATAATGTTCACTGTTTTATTTTGGGGTCTGGGGGGATAATGTTCACTGTTTTATATTGGGGTCTGGGGGGATAATGTTCACTGTTTTATATTGGGGTCTGGGGGGATAATGTTCACTGTTTTATATTGGGGTCTGGGGGGATAATGTTCACTGTTTTATATTGGGGTCTGGGGGGATAATGTTCACTGTTTTATATTGGGGTCTGGGGGGATAATGTTCACTGTTTTATATTGGGGTCTGGGGGGATAATGTTCACTGTTTTATATTGGGGTCTGGGGGATAATGTTCACTGTTTTATGTTGGGGTCTGGGGGGGATAATGTTCACTGTTTCATATTGGGGTCTGGGGGATAATGTTCACTGTTTTATATTGGGGTCTGGGGGGATAATGTTCACTGTTTTATATTAGGGTCTGGGGGATAATGTTCACTGTTTTATATTCGGGTCTGGGGGGGATAATGTTCACTGTTTTATATTGGGGTCTGGGGGGATAATGTTCACTCTTTTATATTGGGGTCTGGGGGGATAATGTTCACTGTTTTATATTGGGGTCTGGGGGGATAATGTTCACTGTTTTATATTGGAGTCTGGGGGATAATGTTCACTGTTTTATATTGGGGTCTGGGGGGGGGGGATAATGTTCACTGTTTCATATTGGGGTCTGGGGGGGATAATGTTCACTGTTTTATATTGGGGTCTGGGGGGGGGGATAATGTTCACTGTTTCATATTGGGGTCTGGGGGGGATAATGTTCACTGTTTTATATTGGGGTCTGGGGGGGATAATGTTCACTGTTTTATATTGGGGTCTGGGGGATAATGTTCACTGTTTTATATTGGGCTCTGGGGGATAATGTTCACTGTTTTATATTGGGGTCTGGGGGGGATAATATTCACTGTTTTATATTGGGGTCTGGGGGATAATGTTCACTGTTTTATATTGGGGTCTGGGGGGGATAATATTCACTGTTTTATATTGGGGTCTGGGGGGATAATGTTCACTGTTTTATATTGGGGTCTGGGGGGGATAATGTTCACTGTTTTATATTGGGGTCTGGGGGGGATAATATTCACTGTTTTATATTGGGGTCTGGGGGGATAATGTTCACTGTTTTATATTGGGGTCTGGGGGGGATAATGTTCACTGTTTTATATTGGGGTCTGGGGGGGATAATATTCACTGTTTTATATTGGGGTCTGGGGGGATAATGTTCACTGTTTTATATTGGGGTCTGGGGGGGATAATGTTCACTGTTTTATATTGGGGTCTGGGGGGGATAATATTCACTGTTTTATATTGGGTTCTGGGGGGATAATGTTCACTGTTTTATATTGCGGTCTGGGGGGGTTAATGTTCACTGTTTCATATTGGGGTCTGGGGGAATAATGTTCACTTTTATATTGGGGTCTGGGGGGGATAATGTTCACTGTTTTATATTGGGGTCTGGGGGGATAATGTTCACTGTTTCATATTGGGGTCTGGGGGATAATGTTCACTGTTTTATATTGGGGTCTGGGGGGATAATGTTCACTGTTTTATATTGGGGTCTGGGGGGATAATGTTCACTGTTTTATATTGGGGTCTGGGGGATAATGTTCACTGTTTTATATTGGGGTCTGGGGGGATAATGTTCACTGTTTTATATTGGGGTCTGGGGGGATAATGTTCACTGTTTTATATTGGGGTCTGGGGGATAATGTTCACTGTTTTATATTGGGGTCTGGGGGGATAATGTTCACTGTTTTATATTGGGGTCTGGGGGGGATAATGTTCACTGTTTTATATTGGGGTCTGGGGGGGATAATGTTCACTGTTTTATATTGGGGTCTGGGGGGGATAATGTTCACTGTTTTATATTGGGGTTTGGGGAGGATAATCTTCACTGTTTTATATTGGGGTCTGGGGGGATAATGTTCACTCTTTTATATTGGGGTCTGGGGGGGATAATGTTCACTGTTTTATATTGGGGTCTGGGGGGATAATGTTCACTCTTTTATATTGGGGTCTGGGGGGGATAATCTTCATTGTTTTATATTGGGTTCTGGGGGGATAATGTTCACTGTTTTATATTGGGGTCTGGGGGGATAATGTTCACTGTTTTATATTTGGGTCTGGGGGGATAATGTTCACTGTTTTATTTTGGGGTCTGGGGGATAATGTTCACTGTTTTATATTGGGGTCTGGGGGGATAATGTTCACTGTTTTATATTGGGGTCTGGGGGGATAATGTTCACTGTTTTATATTGGGGTCTGGGGGGATAATGTTCACTGTTTTATATTGGGGTCTGGGGGATAATGTTCACTGTTTTATATTGGGGTCTGGGGGGATAATGTTCACTGTTTCATATTGGGGTCTGGGGGGTGATAATGTTCACTGTTTTATATTGGGGTCTGGGGGGATAATGTTCACTGTTTTATATTGGGGTCCGGGGGCGATAATGTTCACTGTTTTATATTGGGGTCTGGGGGGGATAATGTTCACTGTTTTATATTGGGGTCTGGGGGGGATAATGTTCACTGTTTTATCTTGGCGTCTGGGGGGGCTAATGTTCACTGTTTTATATTGGGGTCTGGGGATAATGTTCACTTTTTTATATTGGGGTCTGGGGGGATAATGTTCACTGTTTTATATTGGTGTCTGGGGGGGGATAATGTTCACTGTTTCATATTGGGGTCTGGGGGGGATAATGTTCACTGTTTTATATTGGGGTCTGGGGGGGATAATGTTCACTGTTTTATATTGGGGTCTGGGGGGGATAATGTTCACTGTTTTATCTTGGCGTCTGGGGGGGATAATGTTCACTCTTTTATATTGGGGTCCGGGGGGGATAATGTTCACTGTTTTATATTGGGGTCTGGGGGGTGATAATGTTCACTGTTTTATGTTGGGGTCCGGGGGGGATAATGTTCACTGTTTTATGTTGGGGTCCGGGGGGGATAATGTTCACTGTTTTATATTGGGGTCGGGGGGTGATAATGTTCACTGTTTTATGTTGGGGTCCGGGGGGGATAATGTTCACTGTTTTATATTGGGGTCTGGGGGGGATAATGTTCACTGTTTTATATTGGGGTCTGGGGGGATAATGTTCACTGTTTTACATTGGGGTCTGGGGGGATAATGTTCACTGTTTTATATTGGGGTCTGGGGGGATAATGTTCACTGTTTTATATTGGGGTCTGGGGGGATAATGTTCACTGTTTTATATTGGGGTCTGGGGGGGATAATGTTCACTGTTTTATATTGGGGTCTGGGGGGGATAATGTTCACTGTTTTATATTGGGGTCTGGGGGATAATGTTCACTGTTTTATATTGGGGTCTGGGGGGATAATGTTCACTGTTTTATATTGGGGTCTGGGGGGGATAATGTTCACTGTTTTATATTGGGGTCTGGGGGGATAATGTTCACTGTTTTATATTGGGGTCTGGGGGGGATAATGTTCACTGTTTTATATTGGGGTCTGGGGGGATAATATTCACTGTTTTATATTGGGGTCTGGGGGGATAATGTTCACTGTTTTATATTGGGGTCTGGGGGGGATAATGTTCACTGTTTTATATTGGGGTCTGGGGGGGATAATGTTCACTGTTTTATATTGGGGTCTGGGGGGGACAATGTTCACTGTTTTATATTGGGGTCTGGGGGGATAATGTTCAGTGTTTTATATTGGGGTCTGGGGGGGATAATGTTCACTGTTTTATATTGGCGTCTGGGGGGGATAATGTTCAGTGTTTTATATTGGGGTCTGGGGGGATAATGTTCACTGTTTTATATTGGGGTCTGGGGGGGATAATGTTCACTGTTTTATATTGGGGTCTGGGGGGGATAATGTTCACTGTTTTATATTGGGGTCTGGGGGGATAATGTTCAGTGTTTTATATTGGGGTCTGGGGGGCTAATGTTCACTGTTTTATATTGGGGTCTGGGGGGGATAATGTTCACTGTTTTATATTGGGGTCTGGGGGGGATAATGTTCACTGTTTTATATTGGGGTCTGGGGTGGATAATGTTCACTGTTTCATATTGGGGTCTGGGGGGTGATAATGTTCACTGTTTTATATTGGGGTCTGGGGGGATAATGTTCACTGTTTTATATTGGGGTCTGGAGGGGATAATGTTCACTGTTTTATATTGGGGTCTGGGGGGATAATGTTCAGTGTTTTATATTGGGGTCTGGGGGATAATGTTCACTGTTGTATATTGTGGTCTGGGGATAATGTTCACTGTTTTATATTGGGGTCTGGGGGGGATAATGTTCACTGTTTTATCTTGGCGTCTGGGGGGGATAATGTTCACTGTTTTATATTGGGGTCTGGGGATAATGTTCACTTTTTTATATTGGGGTCTGGGGGGGGGATAATGTTCACTGTTTTATATTGGTGTCTGGGGGGATAATGTTCACTGTTTTATATTGGGGTCTGGGGGGATAATGTTCACTGTTTTATATTGGTGCCTGGGGGGATAATGTTCACTGTTTTATATTGGGGTCTGGGGGGGATAATGTTCACTGTTTTATATTGGGGTCTGGGGGGGATAATGTTCACTGTTTTATATTGGGGTCTGGGGGATAATGTTCACTGTTTTATATTGGGGTCTGGGGGGATAATGTTCACTGTTTTATATTGGGGTCTGGGGGGGATAATATTCACTGTTTTATATTGGGGTCTGGGGGGATAATGTTCACTGTTTTATATTGGGGTCTGGGGGGATAATGTTCACTGTTTTATATTGGGGTCTGGGGGGGATAATATTCACTGTTTTATATTGGGTTCTGGGGGGATAATGTTCACTGTTTTATATTGGGGTCTGGGGGGGATAATGTTCACTGTTTCATATTGGGGTCTGGGGGATAATGTTCACTGTTTCATATTGGGGTCTGGGGGATAATGTTCACTGTTTCATATTGGGGTCTGGGGGGATAATGTTCACTGTTTTATATTGGGGTCTGGGGGGATAATGTTCACTGTTTTATATTGGGGTCTGGGGGATATTGTTCACTGTTTTATATTGGGGTCTGGGGGGATAATGTTCACTGTTTTATATTGGGGTCTGGGGGATAATGTTCACTGTTTTATATTGGGGTCTGGGGGGGGATAATGTTGACTGTTTCATATTGGGGTCTGGGGGATAATGTTCAGTGTTTTATATTGGGGTCTGGGGGGATAATGTTCACTGTTTTATATTGGGATCTGGGGGGGATCATGTTCACTGTTTTATCTTGGGGTCTGGGGGGGATAATGTTCACTGTTTTATCTTGGGGTCTGGGGGGGATAATGTTCACTGTTTTATCTTGGGGTCTGGGGGGGATAATGTTCACTGTTTTATATTGGGGTCTGGGGAGGGGATAATGTTCACTGTTTTATATTGGGGTCTGGGGATAATGTTCACTGTTTTATATTGGGGTCTGGGGATAATGTTCACTGTTTTATATTGGGGTCTGGGGGGATAATGTTCACTTTTTTATATTGGGGTCTGGGGGGGATAATGTTCACTGTTTTATATTGGGGTCTGGGGGGATAATGTTCACTGTTTTATATTGGGGTCTGGGGGATAATGTTCACTGTTTCATATTGGGGTCTGGGGGGATAATGTTCACTGTTTTATATTGGGGTCTGGGGGATAATGTTCACTGTTTTATATTGGGGTCTGGGGGGATAATGTTCACTGTTTTATATTGGTGTCTGGGGGGGATAATCTTCACTGTTTTATATTGGGGTCTGGGGGGGATAATGTTCACTGTTTTATATTGGGGTCTGAGGGATAATGTTCACTGTTTTATATTGGGGTCTGGGGGGATAATGTTCACTGTTTTATATTGGGGTCTGGGGGGATAATGTTCACTGTTTTATATTGGGGTCTGGGGGGGATAATGTTCACTGTTTTATGTTGGGGTCTGGGGAGGATAATGTTCAGTGTTTTATATTGGGGTCTGGGGGGGATAATGTTCACTGTTTTATATTGGGGTCTGGGGGGGATAATGTTCACTGTTTTATATTGGGGTCTGGGGGGGATAATGTTCACTGTTTTATATTGGGGTCTGGGGGGATAATGTTCACTGTTTTATATTGGGGTCTGGGGGGATAATGTTCACTGTTTTATATTGGGGTCTGGGGGGGATAATGTTCACTGTTTTATGTTGGGGTCTGGGGAGGATAATGTTCAGTGTTTTATATTGGGGTCTGGGGGGGATAATGTTCACTGTTTTATATTGGGGTCTGGGGGGGATAATGTTCACTGTTTTATATTGGGGTCTGGGGGGGATAATGTTCACTGTTTTATATTGGGGTCTGGGGGGGATCATGTTCACTGTTTTATATTGGGGTCTGGGGGGGATAATGTTCACTGTTTTATATTGGGGTCTGGGGGGGATAATGTTCACTGTTTTATATTGGGGTCTGGGGGGGATAATGTTCACTGTTTTATATTGGGGTCTGGGGGGATAATGTTCACTGTTTTATATTGGGGTCTGGGGGGGATAATGTTCACTGTTTTATATTGGGGTCTGGGGGGGAGAATGTTCACTGTTTTATATTGGGGTCTGGGGGGGATAATGTTCACTGTTTTATATTGGGGTCTGGGGGGGATAATGTTCACTGTTTTATATTGGGGTCTGAGGGGGATAATGTTCACTGTTTTATATTGGGGTCTGGGGGGGATAATGTTCACTGTTTTATATTGGGGTCTGGGGGGATAATGTTCACTGTTTTATATTGGCGTCTGGGGGTGATAATGTTCACTGTTTTATATTGGGGCCTGGGGATAATGTTCACTGTTTTATATTGGGGTCTGGGGGGATAATGTTCACTGTTTTATATTGGGGTCTGGGGGGATAATGTTCACTGTTTTATATTGGCGTCTGGGGGTGATAATGTTCACTGTTTTATATTGGGGCCTGGGGATAATGTTCACTGTTTTATATTGGGGTCTGGGGGGATAATGTTCACTGTTTTATATTGGGGTCTGGGGGGATAATGTTCACTGTTTTATATTGGGGTCTGGGGGGGATAATGTTCACTGTTGAATATTGGGGTCTGGAGGGATAATGTTCACTGTTTTATTTTGGGGTCTGGAGGGGATAATGTTCACTGTTTTATATTGGGGTCTGGGGATAATGTTCACTGTTTTATATTGGGGTCTGGGGATAATGTTCACTGTTTTATCTTGGCGTCTGGGGGGGCTAATGTTCACTGTTTTATATTGGGGTCTGGGGATAATGTTCACTTTTTTATGTTGGGGTCTGGGGGGATAATGTTCACTGTTTTATATTGGGGTCTGGGGATAATGTTCACTGTTTTATATTGGGGTCTGGGGGGGATAATGTTCACTGTTTTATCTTGGCGTCTGGGGGGGATAATGTTCACTGTTTTATATTGGGGTCTGGGGATAATGTTCACTTTTTTATATTGGGGTCTGGGGGGATAATGTTCACTGTTTTATATTGGTGTCTGGGGGGGGGATAATGTTCACTGTTTTATATTGGTGTCTGGGGGGATAATGTTCACTGTTTTATATTGGGGCCTGGGGGGATAATGTTCACTGTTTTATATTGGGGTCTGGGGGGGATAATGTTCACTGTTTTATATTGGGGTCTGGGGGGGATAATGTTCACTGTTTTATATTGGGGTCTGGGGGATAATGTTCACTGTTTTATATTGGGGTCTGGGGGGATAATGTTCACTGTTTTATATTGGGGTCTGGGGGGGATAATATTCACTGTTTTATATTGGGGTCTGGGGGGATAATGTTCACTGTTTTATATTGGGGTCTGGGGGGATAATGTTCACTGTTTTATATTGGGGTCTGGGGGGGATAATATTCACTGTTTTATATTGGGTTCTGGGGGGATAATGTTCACTGTTTTATATTGGGGTCTGGGGGGGATAATGTTCACTGTTTCATATTGGGGTCTGGGGGATAATGTTCACTGTTTCATATTGGGGTCTGGGGGATAATGTTCACTGTTTCATATTGGGGTCTGGGGGGATAATGTTCACTGTTTTATATTGGGGTCTGGGGGGATAATGTTCACTGTTTTATATTGGGGTCTGGGGGATATTGTTCACTGTTTTATATTGGGGTCTGGGGGGATAATGTTCACTGTTTTATATTGGGGTCTGGGGGATAATGTTCACTGTTTTATATTGGGGTCTGGGGGGGGATAATGTTGACTGTTTCATATTGGGGTCTGGGGGATAATGTTCAGTGTTTTATATTGGGGTCTGGGGGGATAATGTTCACTGTTTTATATTGGGATCTGGGGGGGATAATGTTCACTGTTTTATCTTGGGGTCTGGGGGGGATAATGTTCACTGTTTTATCTTGGGGTCTGGGGGGGATAATGTTCACTGTTTTATCTTGGGGTCTGGGGGGGATAATGTTCACTGTTTTATATTGGGGTCTGGGGAGGGGATAATGTTCACTGTTTTATATTGGGGTCTGGGGATAATGTTCACTGTTTTATATTGGGGTCTGGGGATAATGTTCACTGTTTTATATTGGGGTCTGGGGGGATAATGTTCACTTTTTTATATTGGGGTCTGGGGGGGATAATGTTCACTGTTTTATATTGGGGTCTGGGGGGATAATGTTCACTGTTTTATATTGGGGTCTGGGGGATAATGTTCACTGTTTCATATTGGGGTCTGGGGGGATAATGTTCACTGTTTTATATTGGGGTCTGGGGGATAATGTTCACTGTTTTATATTGGGGTCTGGGGGGATAATGTTCACTGTTTTATATTGGTGTCTGGGGGGGATAATCTTCACTGTTTTATATTGGGGTCTGGGGGGGATAATGTTCACTGTTTTATATTGGGGTCTGAGGGATAATGTTCACTGTTTTATATTGGGGTCTGGGGGGATAATGTTCACTGTTTTATATTGGGGTCTGGGGGGGATAATGTTCACTGTTTTATGTTGGGGTCTGGGGAGGATAATGTTCAGTGTTTTATATTGGGGTCTGGGGGGGATAATGTTCACTGTTTTATATTGGGGTCTGGGGGGGATAATGTTCACTGTTTTATATTGGGGTCTGGGGGGGATAATGTTCACTGTTTTATATTGGGGTCTGGGGGGATAATGTTCACTGTTTTATATTGGGGTCTGGGGGGATAATGTTCATTGTTTTATATTGGGGTCTGGGGGGGATAATGTTCACTGTTTTATGTTGGGGTCTGGGGAGGATAATGTTCAGTGTTTTATATTGGGGTCTGGGGGGGATAATGTTCACTGTTTTATATTGGGGTCTGGGGGGGATAATGTTCACTGTTTTATATTGGGGTCTGGGGGGGATAATGTTCACTGTTTTATATTGGGGTCTGGGGGGGATCATGTTCACTGTTTTATATTGGGGTCTGGGGGGGATAATGTTCACTGTTTTATATTGGGGTCTGGGGGGGATAATGTTCACTGTTTTATATTGGGGTCTGGGGGGGATAATGTTCACTGTTTTATATTGGGGTCTGGGGGGATAATGTTCACTGTTTTATATTGGGGTCTGGGGGGGATAATGTTCACTGTTTTATATTGGGGTCTGGGGGGGAGAATGTTCACTGTTTTATATTGGGGTCTGGGGGGGATAATGTTCACTGTTTTATATTGGGGTCTGGGGGGGATAATGTTCACTGTTTTATATTGGGGTCTGAGGGGGATAATGTTCACTGTTTTATATTGGGGTCTGGGGGGGATAATGTTCACTGTTTTATATTGGGGTCTGGGGGGATAATGTTCACTGTTTTATATTGGCGTCTGGGGGTGATAATGTTCACTGTTTTATATTGGGGCCTGGGGATAATGTTCACTGTTTTATATTGGGGTCTGGGGGGATAATGTTCACTGTTTTATATTGGGGTCTGGGGGGATAATGTTCACTGTTTTATATTGGCGTCTGGGGGTGATAATGTTCACTGTTTTATATTGGGGCCTGGGGATAATGTTCACTGTTTTATATTGGGGTCTGGGGGGATAATGTTCACTGTTTTATATTGGGGTCTGGGGGGATAATGTTCACTGTTTTATATTGGGGTCTGGGGGGGATAATGTTCACTGTTGAATATTGGGGTCTGGAGGGATAATGTTCACTGTTTTATTTTGGGGTCTGGAGGGGATAATGTTCACTGTTTTATATTGGGGTCTGGGGATAATGTTCACTGTTTTATATTGGGGTCTGGGGATAATGTTCACTGTTTTATATTGGGGTCTGGGGGGATAATGTTCACTTTTTTATATTGGGGTCTGGGGGGGATAATGTTCACTGTTTTATATTGGGGTCTGGGGGGATAATGTTCACTGTTTTATATTGGGGTCTGGGGGATAATGTTCACTGTTTCATATTGGGGTCTGGGGGGATAATGTTCACTGTTTTATATTGGGGTCTGGGGGATAATGTTCACTGTTTTATATTGGGGTCTGGGGGGATAATGTTCACTGTTTTATATTGGTGTCTGGGGGGGATAATCTTCACTGTTTTATATTGGGGTCTGGGGGGGATAATGTTCACTGTTTTATATTGGGGTCTGAGGGATAATGTTCACTGTTTTATATTGGGGTCTGGGGGGATAATGTTCACTGTTTTATATTGGGGTCTGGGGGGATAATGTTCACTGTTTTATATTGGGGTCTGGGGGGGATAATGTTCACTGTTTTATGTTGGGGTCTGGGGAGGATAATGTTCAGTGTTTTATATTGGGGTCTGGGGGGGATAATGTTCACTGTTTTATATTGGGGTCTGGGGGGGATAATGTTCACTGTTTTATATTGGGGTCTGGGGGGGATAATGTTCACTGTTTTATATTGGGGTCTGGGGGGATAATGTTCACTGTTTTATATTGGGGTCTGGGGGGATAATGTTCACTGTTTTATATTGGGGTCTGGGGGGGATAATGTTCACTGTTTTATGTTGGGGTCTGGGGAGGATAATGTTCAGTGTTTTATATTGGGGTCTGGGGGGGATAATGTTCACTGTTTTATATTGGGGTCTGGGGGGGATAATGTTCACTGTTTTATATTGGGGTCTGGGGGGGATAATGTTCACTGTTTTATATTGGGGTCTGGGGGGGATCATGTTCACTGTTTTATATTGGGGTCTGGGGGGGATAATGTTCACTGTTTTATATTGGGGTCTGGGGGGGATAATGTTCACTGTTTTATATTGGGGTCTGGGGGGGATAATGTTCATGTTTTATATTGGGGTCTGGGGGGATAATGTTCACTGTTTTATATTGGGGTCTGGGGGGGATAATGTTCACTGTTTTATATTGGGGTCTGGGGGGGAGAATGTTCACTGTTTTATATTGGGGTCTGGGGGGGATAATGTTCACTGTTTTATATTGGGGTCTGGGGGGGATAATGTTCACTGTTTTATATTGGGGTCTGAGGGGGATAATGTTCACTGTTTTATATTGGGGTCTGGGGGGGATAATGTTCACTGTTTTATATTGGGGTCTGGGGGGATAATGTTCACTGTTTTATATTGGCGTCTGGGGGTGATAATGTTCACTGTTTTATATTGGGGCCTGGGGATAATGTTCACTGTTTTATATTGGGGTCTGGGGGGATAATGTTCACTGTTTTATATTGGGGTCTGGGGGGATAATGTTCACTGTTTTATATTGGCGTCTGGGGGTGATAATGTTCACTGTTTTATATTGGGGCCTGGGGATAATGTTCACTGTTTTATATTGGGGTCTGGGGGGATAATGTTCACTGTTTTATTTTGGGGTCTGGGGGGATAATGTTCACTGTTTTATATTGGGGTCTGGGGGGGATAATGTTCACTGTTGAATATTGGGGTCTGGAGGGATAATGTTCACTGTTTTATTTTGGGGTCTGGAGGGGATAATGTTCACTGTTTTATATTGGGGTCTGGGGGGGATAATGTTCACTGTTTTATATTGGGGTCTGGGGGGGATAATGTTCACTGTTTTATATTGGGGTCTGGGGGGATAATGTTCACTGTTTTATATTGGGGTCTGGGGGGGATAATGTTCACTGTTTTATATTGGGGTCTGGGGGGGATAATGTTCACTGTTTTATATTGGGGTCTGGAGGGGATAATGTTCACTGTTTTATATTGGGGTCTGGGGGGGATAATGTTCACTGTTTTATATTGGGGTCTGGGGGGGATAATGTTCACTGTTGTATATTGGGGTCTGGAGGGATAATATTCATTGTTTTATATTGGGGTCTGGGGGGGATAATGTTCACTGTTGTATATTGGGGTCTGGGGGGGATAATGTTCACTGTTTTATATTGGGGTCTGGGGGAGATAATGTTCACTGTTTTATATTGGGGTCAGGGGGGATAATGTTCACTGTTTTATATTTGGGTCTGGGGGGGATAATGTTCACTGTTTTATATTGGGGTCTGGTGGGGATAATGTTCACTGTTTTATATTGGGGTCTGGAGGGATAATGTTCACTGTTTTATATTGGGGTCTGGGGGGACAATGTTCATTGTTTTATATTGGTCTGGGGGGATAATGTTCATTGTTTTATATTGGGGTCTGGAGGGATAATGTTCATTGTTTTCTATTGGGGTCTGGGGGGATAATGTTCACTGTTTTATATTGGGGTCTGGGGGGATAATGTTCACTGTTTTATATTGGGGTCTGGGGGGGATAATGTTCATTGTTTTATATTGGGGTCTGGGGGGGATAATGTTCACTGTTGTATCTTGGGGTCTGGAGGGATAATGTTCATTGTTTTATATTGGGGTCTGGGGATAATGTTCACTGTTTTATATTGGGGTCTGGAGGGATAATGTTCATTGTTTTATATTGGGGTCTGGGGGGATAATGTTCACTGTTTTATATTGGGGTCTGGGGATAATGTTCACTGTTTTATATTGGGGTCTGGAGGGATAATGTTCATTGTTTTATATTGGGGTCTGGAGGGATAATGTTCATTGTTTTATATTGGGGTCTGGGGATAATGTTCACTGTTTTATATTGGGGTCTGGAGGGATAATGTTCACTGTTTTATATTGGGGTCTGGGGGGATAATGTTCATTGTTTTATATTGGGGTCTGGAGGGTTAATGTTCATTGTTTTATATTGGGGTCTGGGGATAATGTTCACTGTTTTATATTGTGGTCTGGGGGGATAATGTTCACTGTTTTATATTGGGGTCTGGGGGGATAATGTTCACTGTTTTATATTGGGGTCTGGGGATAATGTTCATTGTTTTATATTGGGGTCTGGAGGGATAATGTTCATTGTTTTATATTGGGGTCTGGGGATAATGTTCACTGTTTTATATTGGGGTCTGGAGGGATAATGTTCACTGTTTTATATTGGGGTCTGGGGGGATAATGTTCATTGTTTTATATTGGGGTCTGGAGGGATAATGTTCATTGTTTTATATTGGGGTCTGGGGATGATGTTCACTGTTTTATATTGGGGTCTGGAGGGATAATGTTCATTGTTTTATATTGGGGTCTGGGGGGGATAATGTTCACTGTTGTATATTGGGGTCTGGGGATAATGTTCACTGTTTTATATTGGGGTCTGGGGGGGATAATGTTCACTGTTTTATATTGGGGTCTGGGGGATAATGTTCACTGTTTTATATTGGGGTCTGGGGGGGATAATGTTCACTGTTTTATATTGGTGTCTGGGGGATAATGTTCACTGTTTTATATTGGGGTCTGGGGGGATAATGTTCACTGTTTTATTTTGTGGTCTGGGGGGATAATGTTCACTGTTTTATATTGGGGTCTGGGGGGATAATGTTCACTGTTTTATATTGGGGTCTGGGGGGATAATGTTCACTGTTTTATATTGGGGTCTGGGGGGGATAATGTTCACTGTTTTATATTGGGGTCTGGGGGGATAATGTTCACTGTTTTATATTGGGGTCTGGGGGGGATAATGTTCATTGTTTTATATTGGGGTCTGGGGATAATGTTCACTGTTTTATATTGGGGTCTGGAGGGATAATGTTCATTGTTTTATATTGGGGTCTGGGGGGATAATGTTCACTGTTTTATATTGGGGTCTGGGGATAATGTTCACTGTTTTATATTGGGGTCTGGAGGGATAATGTTCATTGTTTTATATTGGGGTCTGGAGGGATAATGTTCATTGTTTTATATTGGGGTCTGGGGATAATGTTCACTGTTTTATATTGGGGTCTGGAGGGAAAATGTTCACTGTTTTATATTGGGGTCTGGGGGGATAATGTTCATTGTTTTATATTGGGGTCTGGAGGGATAATGTTCATTGTTTTATATTGGGGTCTGGGGATAATGTTCACTGTTTTATATTGTGGTCTGGGGGGATAATGTTCACTGTTTTATATTGGGGTCTGGGGGGATAATGTTCACTGTTTTATATTGGGGTCTGGGGATAATGTTCATTGTTTTATATTGGGGTCTGGAGGGATAATGTTCATTGTTTTATATTGGGGTCTGGGGATAATGTTCACTGTTTTATATTGGGGTCTGGAGGGATAATGTTCACTGTTTTATATTGGGGTCTGGGGGGATAATGTTCATTGTTTTATATTGGGGTCTGGAGGGATAATGTTCATTGTTTTATATTGGGGTCTGGGGATAATGTTCACTGTTTTATATTGGGGTCTGGAGGGATAATGTTCATTGTTTTATATTGGGGTCTGGGGGGGATAATGTTCACTGTTGTATATTGGGGTCTGGGGATAATGTTCACTGTTTTATATTGGGGTCTGGGGGGGATAATGTTCACTGTTTTATATTGGGGTCTGGGGGATAATGTTCACTGTTTTATATTGGGGTCTGGGGGGGATAATGTTCACTGTTTTATATTGGTGTCTGGGGGATAATGTTCACTGTTTTATATTGGGGTCTGGGGGGATAATGTTCACTGTTTTATATTGTGGTCTGGGGGGATAATGTTCACTGTTTTATATTGGGGTCTGGGGGGATAATGTTCACTGTTTTATATTGGGGTCTGGGGGGGATAATGTTCACTGTTTTATATTGGGGTCTGGGGGGATAATGTTCACTGTTTTATATTGGGGTCTGGGGGGGATAATGTTCATTGTTTTATATTGGGGTCTGGGGATAATGTTCACTGTTTTATATTGGGGTCTGGAGGGATAATGTTCATTGTTTTATATTGGGGTCTGGGGGGATAATGTTCACTGTTTTATATTGGGGTCTGGGGATAATGTTCACTGTTTTATATTGGGGTCTGGAGGGATAATGTTCATTGTTTTATATTGGGGTCTGGAGGGATAATGTTCATTGTTTTATATTGGGGTCTGGGGATAATGTTCACTGTTTTATATTGGGGTCTGGAGGGAAAATGTTCACTGTTTTATATTGGGGTCTGGGGGGATAATGTTCATTGTTTTATATTGGGGTCTGGAGGGATAATGTTCATTGTTTTATATTGGGGTCTGGGGATAATGTTCACTGTTTTATATTGTGGTCTGGGGGGATAATGTTCACTGTTTTATATTGGGGTCTGGGGGGATAATGTTCACTGTTTTATATTGGGGTCTGGGGATAATGTTCATTGTTTTATATTGGGGTCTGGAGGGATAATGTTCATTGTTTTATATTGGGGTCTGGGGATAATGTTCACTGTTTTATATTGGGGTCTGGAGGGATAATGTTCACTGTTTTATATTGGGGTCTGGGGGGATAATGTTCATTGTTTTATATTGGGGTCTGGAGGGATAATGTTCATTGTTTTATATTGGGGTCTGGGGATAATGTTCACTGTTTTATATTGGGGTCTGGAGGGATAATGTTCATTGTTTTATATTGGGGTCTGGGGGGGATAATGTTCACTGTTGTATATTGGGGTCTGGGGATAATGTTCACTGTTTTATATTGGGGTCTGGGGGGGATAATGTTCACTGTTTTATATTGGGGTCTGGGGGATAATGTTCACTGTTTTATATTGGGGTCTGGGGGGGATAATGTTCACTGTTTTATATTGGTGTCTGGGGGATAATGTTCACTGTTTTATATTGGTGTCTGGGGGGATAATGTTCACTGTTTTATATTGTGGTCTGGGGGGATAATGTTCACTGTTTTATATTGGGGTCTGGGGGGATAATGTTCACTGTTTTATATTGGGGTCTGGGGGGATAATGTTCACTGTTTTATATTGGGGTCTGGGGGGGATAATGTTCACTGTTTTATATTGGGGTCTGGGGGGATAATGTTCACTGTTTTATATTGGGGTCTGGGGGGGATGATGTTCACTGTTTTATATTGGGGTCTGGGGGGATAATGTTCACTGTTTTATATTGGGGTCTGGGGGGGATAATGTTCACTGTTTTATATTGGGGTCTGGGGGGGATAATGTTCACTGTTTTATATTGGGGTCTGGGGGGGATAATGCTCAGTGTTTTATATAGGGGTCTGGGGGGGATTATGCTCAGTGTTTTATATTGGGGTCTGGGGGATAATGTTCACTGTTTTATATTGGGGTCTGGGGGGGATAATGTTCACTGTTTTATATTGGGGTCTGGGGGGGATAATGTTCACTGTTTTTTATTGGGGTCTGGGGGATAATGTTCACTGTTTTATATTGGGGTCTGGGGGGGATAATGTTCACTGTTTTATATTGGGGTCTGGGGGATAATGTTCACTGTTTTATATTGGGGTCTGGGGGGATAATGTTCACTGTTTTATATTGGGGTCTGGGGGGGATAATGTTCACTGTTTTATATTGGGGTCTGGGGGGATAATGTTCACTGTTTTATATTGGGGTCTGGGGGGATAATGTTCACTGTTTTATATTGGGGTCTGGGGGGATAATGTTCACTGTTTTATATTGGGGTCTGGGGGATAATGTTCACTGTTTTATATTGGGGTCTGGGGGGATAATGTTCACTGTTTTATATTGGGGTCTGGGGGGGATGATGTTCACTGTTTTATATTGGGGTCTGGGGGGATAATGTTCACTGTTTTATATTGGGGTCTGGGGGGGATAATGCTCAGTGTTTTATATAGGGGTCTGGGGGGGATAATGCTCAGTGTTTTATATTGGGGTCTGGGGGATAATGTTCACTGTTTTATATTGGGGTCTGGGGGGGATAATGTTCACTGTTTTATATTGGGGTCTGGGGGGGATAATGTTCACTGTTTTTTATTGGGGTCTGGGGGATAATGTTCACTGTTTTATATTGGGGTCTGGGGGGGATAATGTTCACTGTTTTATATTGGGGTCTGGGGGATAATGTTCACTGTTTTATATTGGGGTCTGGGGGGATAATGTTCACTGTTTTATATTGGGGTCTGGGGGGGATAATGTTCACTGTTTTATATTGGGGTCTGGGGGGATAATGTTCACTGTTTTATATTGGGGTCTGGGGGGATAATGTTCACTGTTTTATATTGGGGTCTGGGGGGATAATGTTCACTGTTTTATATTGGGGTCTGGGGATAATGTTCACTGTTTTATATTGGGGTCTGGAGGGATAATGTTCATTGTTTTATATTGGGGTCTGGAGGGATAATGTTCATTGTTTTATATTGGGGTCTGGGGATAATGTTCACTGTTTTATATTGGGGTCTGGAGGGATAATGTTCACTGTTTTATATTGGGGTCTGGGGGGATAATGTTCATTGTTTTATATTGGGGTCTGGAGGGTTAATGTTCATTGTTTTATATTGGGGTCTGGGGATAATGTTCACTGTTTTATATTGTGGTCTGGGGGGATAATGTTCACTGTTTTATATTGGGGTCTGGGGGGATAATGTTCACTGTTTTATATTGGGGTCTGGGGATAATGTTCATTGTTTTATATTGGGGTCTGGAGGGATAATGTTCATTGTTTTATATTGGGGTCTGGGGATAATGTTCACTGTTTTATATTGGGGTCTGGAGGGATAATGTTCACTGTTTTATATTGGGGTCTGGGGGGATAATGTTCATTGTTTTATATTGGGGTCTGGAGGGATAATGTTCATTGTTTTATATTGGGGTCTGGGGATGATGTTCACTGTTTTATATTGGGGTCTGGAGGGATAATGTTCATTGTTTTATATTGGGGTCTGGGGGGGATAATGTTCACTGTTGTATATTGGGGTCTGGGGATAATGTTCACTGTTTTATATTGGGGTCTGGGGGGGATAATGTTCACTGTTTTATATTGGGGTCTGGGGGATAATGTTCACTGTTTTATATTGGGGTCTGGGGGGGATAATGTTCACTGTTTTATATTGGTGTCTGGGGGATAATGTTCACTGTTTTATATTGGGGTCTGGGGGGATAATGTTCACTGTTTTATTTTGTGGTCTGGGGGGATAATGTTCACTGTTTTATATTGGGGTCTGGGGGGATAATGTTCACTGTTTTATATTGGGGTCTGGGGGGATAATGTTCACTGTTTTATATTGGGGTCTGGGGCGGATAATGTTCACTGTTTTATATTGGGGTCTGGGGGGATAATGTTCACTGTTTTATATTGGGGTCTGGGGGGGATAATGTTCATTGTTTTATATTGGGGTCTGGGGATAATGTTCACTGTTTTATATTGGGGTCTGGAGGGATAATGTTCATTGTTTTATATTGGGGTCTGGGGGATAATGTTCACTGTTTTATATTGGGGTCTGGGGATAATGTTCACTGTTTTATATTGGGGTCTGGAGGGATAATGTTCATTGTTTTATATTGGGGTCTGGAGGGATAATGTTCATTGTTTTATATTGGGGTCTGGGGATAATGTTCACTGTTTTATATTGGGGTCTGGAGGGAAAATGTTCACTGTTTTATATTGGGGTCTGGGGGGATAATGTTCATTGTTTTATATTGGGGTCTGGAGGGATAATGTTCATTGTTTTATATTGGGGTCTGGGGATAATGTTCACTGTTTTATATTGTGGTCTGGGGGGATAATGTTCACTGTTTTATATTGGGGTCTGGGGGGATAATGTTCACTGTTTTATATTGGGGTCTGGGGATAATGTTCATTGTTTTATATTGGGGTCTGGAGGGATAATGTTCATTGTTTTATATTGGGGTCTGGGGATAATGTTCACTGTTTTATATTGGGGTCTGGAGGGATAATGTTCACTGTTTTATATTGGGGTCTGGGGGGATAATGTTCATTGTTTTATATTGGGGTCTGGAGGGATAATGTTCATTGTTTTATATTGGGGTCTGGGGATAATGTTCACTGTTTTATATTGGGGTCTGGAGGGATAATGTTCATTGTTTTATATTGGGGTCTGGGGGGGATAATGTTCACTGTTGTATATTGGGGTCTGGGGATAATGTTCACTGTTTTATATTGGGGTCTGGGGGGGATAATGTTCACTGTTTTATATTGGGGTCTGGGGGATAATGTTCACTGTTTTATATTGGGGTCTGGGGGGGATAATGTTCACTGTTTTATATTGGTGTCTGGGGGATAATGTTCACTGTTTTATATTGGGGTCTGGGGGGATAATGTTCACTGTTTTATATTGTGGTCTGGGGGGATAATGTTCACTGTTTTATATTGGGGTCTGGGGGGATAATGTTCACTGTTTTATATTGGGGTCTGGGGGGATAATGTTCACTGTTTTATATTGGGGTCTGGGGGGGATAATGTTCACTGTTTTATATTGGGGTCTGGGGGGATAATGTTCACTGTTTTATATTGGGGTCTGGGGGGGATGATGTTCACTGTTTTATATTGGGGTCTGGGGGGATAATGTTCACTGTTTTATATTGGGGTCTGGGGGGGATAATGTTCACTGTTTTATATTGGGGTCTGGGGGGGATAATGTTCACTGTTTTATATTGGGGTCTGGGGGGGATAATGCTCAGTGTTTTATATAGGGGTCTGGGGGGGATTATGCTCAGTGTTTTATATTGGGGTCTGGGGGATAATGTTCACTGTTTTATATTGGGGTCTGGGGGGGATAATGTTCACTGTTTTATATTGGGGTCTGGGGGGGATAATGTTCACTGTTTTTTATTGGGGTCTGGGGGATAATGTTCACTGTTTTATATTGGGGTCTGGGGGGGATAATGTTCACTGTTTTATATTGGGGTCTGGGGGATAATGTTCACTGTTTTATATTGGGGTCTGGGGGGATAATGTTCACTGTTTTATATTGGGGTCTGGGGGGGATAATGTTCACTGTTTTATATTGGGGTCTGGGGGGATAATGTTCACTGTTTTATATTGGGGTCTGGGGGGATAATGTTCACTGTTTTATATTGGGGTCTGGGGGGATAATGTTCACTGTTTTATATTGGGGTCTGGGGGATAATGTTCACTGTTTTATATTGGGGTCTGGGGGGATAATGTTCACTGTTTTATATTGGGGTCTGGGGGGGATGATGTTCACTGTTTTATATTGGGGTCTGGGGGGATAATGTTCACTGTTTTATATTGGGGTCTGGGGGGGATAATGCTCAGTGTTTTATATAGGGGTCTGGGGGGGATAATGCTCAGTGTTTTATATTGGGGTCTGGGGGATAATGTTCACTGTTTTATATTGGGGTCTGGGGGGGATAATGTTCACTGTTTTATATTGGGGTCTGGGGGGGATAATGTTCACTGTTTTTTATTGGGGTCTGGGGGATAATGTTCACTGTTTTATATTGGGGTCTGGGGGGGATAATGTTCACTGTTTTATATTGGGGTCTGGGGGATAATGTTCACTGTTTTATATTGGGGTCTGGGGGGATAATGTTCACTGTTTTATATTGGGGTCTGGGGGGGATAATGTTCACTGTTTTATATTGGGGTCTGGGGGGATAATGTTCACTGTTTTATATTGGGGTCTGGGGGGATAATGTTCACTGTTTTATATTGGGGTCTGGGGGGATAATGTTCTCTGTTTTATATTGGGGTCTGGGGGGATAATGTTCATAGTTTTATATTGGGGTCTGGGAGGATAATGTTCACTGTTTTATATTGGGGTCTGGGGGGGGATAATGTTCACTGTTTTATATTGGGGTCTGGGGGGATAATGTTCACTGTTTTATATTGGGGTCTGGGGGGGATAATGTTCACTGTTTTATATTGGGGTCTGGGGGGGATAATGTTCACTGTTTTTTATTGGGGTCTGGGGGATAAAGTTCACTGTTTTATATTGGGGTCTGGGGGGGATAATGTTCACTGTTTTATATTGGGGTCAGGGGGGATAATGTTCACTGTTTTATATTGGGGTCTGGGGGGATAATGTTCAGTGTTTTATGTTGGGGTCTGGGGGGGATAATGTTCACTGTTTTATATTGGGGTCTGGGGGGATAATGTTCAGTGTTTTATATTGGGGTCTGGGGGGAATAATGTTCACTGTTTTATATTGGGGTCTGGGGGATAATGTTCACTGTTTTATATTGGGGTCTGGGGGGGATAATGTTCACTGTTTTATATTGGGGTCTGGAGGGATAATGTTCATTGTTTTATATTGGGGTCTGGGGGATAATGTTCACTGTTTTATATTGGGGTCTGGGGATAATGTTCACTGTTTTATATTGGGGTCTGGAGGGATAATGTTCATTGTTTTATATTGGGGTCTGGAGGGATCATGTTCATTGTTTTATATTGGGGTCTGGGGATAATGTTCACTGTTTTATATTGGGGTCTGGAGGGAAAATGTTCACTGTTTTATATTGGGGTCTGGGGAGATAATGTTCATTGTTTTATATTGGGGTCTGGAGGGATAATGTTCATTGTTTTATATTGGGGTCTGGGGATAATGTTCACTGTTTTATATTGTGGTCTGGGGGGATAATGTTCACTGTTTTATATTGGGGTCTGGGGGGATAATGTTCACTGTTTTATATTGGGGTCTGGGGATAATGTTCATTGTTTTATATTGGGGTCTGGAGGGATAATGTTCATTGTTTTATATTGGGGTCTGGGGATAATGTTCACTGTTTTATATTGGGGTCTGGAGGGATAATGTTCACTGTTTTATATTGGGGTCTGGGGGGATAATGTTCATTGTTTTATATTGGGGTCTGGAGGGATAATGTTCATTGTTTTATATTGGGGTCTGGGGATAATGTTCACTGTTTTATATTGGGGTCTGGAGGGATAATGTTCATTGTTTTATATTGGGGTCTGGGGGGGATAATGTTCACTGTTGTATATTGGGGTCTGGGGATAATGTTCACTGTTTTATATTGGGGTCTGGGGGGGATAATGTTCACTGTTTTATATTGGGGTCTGGGGGATAATGTTCACTGTTTTATATTGGGGTCTGGGGGGGATAATGTTCACTGTTTTATATTGGTGTCTGGGGGATAATGTTCACTGTTTTATATTGGGGTCTGGGGGGATAATGTTCACTGTTTTATATTGTGGTCTGGGGGGATAATGTTCACTGTTTTATATTGGGGTCTGGGGGGATAATGTTCACTGTTTTATATTGTGGTCTGGGGGGATAATGTTCACTGTTTTATATTGGGGTCTGGGGGGATAATGTTCACTGTTTTATATTGGGGTCTGGGGGGGATAATGTTCACTGTTTTATATTGGGGTCTGGGGGGATAATGTTCACTGTTTTATATTGGGGTCTGGGGGGGATAATGTTCACTGTTTCATATTGGGGTCTGGGGGGATAATGTTCACTGTTTTATATTGGGGTCTGGGGGGGATGATGTTCACTGTTTTATATTGGGGTCTGGGGGGATAATGTTCACTGTTTTATATTGGGGTCTGGGGGGGATAATGTTCACTGTTTTATATTGGGGTCTGGGGGGGATAATGTTCACTGTTTTATATTGGGGTCTGGGGGGGATAATGCTCAGTGTTTTATATAGGGGTCTGGGGGGGATTATGCTCAGTGTTTTATATTGGGGTCTGGGGGATAATGTTCACTGTTTTATATTGGGGTCTGGGGGGGATAATGTTCACTGTTTTATATTGGGGTCTGGGGGGGATAATGTTCACTGTTTTTTATTGGGGTCTGGGGGATAATGTTCACTGTTTTATATTGGGGTCTGGGGGGGATAATGTTCACTGTTTTATATTGGGGTCTGGGGGATAATGTTCACTGTTTTATATTGGGGTCTGGGGGGATAATGTTCACTGTTTTATATTGGGGTCTGGGGGGGATAATGTTCACTGTTTTATATTGGGGTCTGGGGGGATAATGTTCACTGTTTTATATTGGGGTCTGGGGGGATAATGTTCACTGTTTTATATTGGGGTCTGGGGGGATAATGTTCACTGTTTTATATTGGGGTCTGGGGGATAATGTTCACTGTTTTATATTGGGGTCTGGGGGGATAATGTTCACTGTTTTATATTGGGGTCTGGGGGGGATGATGTTCACTGTTTTATATTGGGGTCTGGGGGGATAATGTTCACTGTTTTATATTGGGGTCTGGGGGGGATAATGCTCAGTGTTTTATATAGGGGTCTGGGGGGGATAATGCTCAGTGTTTTATATTGGGGTCTGGGGGATAATGTTCACTGTTTTATATTGGGGTCTGGGGGGGATAATGTTCACTGTTTTATATTGGGGTCTGGGGGGGATAATGTTCACTGTTTTTTATTGGGGTCTGGGGGATAATGTTCACTGTTTTATATTGGGGTCTGGGGGGGATAATGTTTACTGTTTTATATTGGGGTCTGGGGGATAATGTTCACTGTTTTATATTGGGGTCTGGGGGGATAATGTTCACTGTTTTATATTGGGGTCTGGGGGGGATAATGTTCACTGTTTTATATTGGGGTCTGGGGGGATAATGTTCACTGTTTTATATTGGGGTCTGGGGGGATAATGTTCACTGTTTTATATTGGGGTCTGGGGGGATAATGTTCACTGTTTTATATTGGGGTCTGGGGGGATAATGTTCATAGTTTTATATTGGGGTCTGGGAGGATAATGTTCACTGTTTTATATTGGGGTCTGGGGGGGGATAATGTTCACTGTTTTATATTGGGGTCTGGGGGGATAATGTTCACTGTTTTATATTGGGCTCTGGGGGGGATAATGTTCACTGTTTTATATTGGGGTCTGGGGGGGATAATGTTCACTGTTTTTTATTGGGGTCTGGGGGATAAAGTTCACTGTTTTATATTGGGGTCTGGGGGGGATAATGTTCACTGTTTTATATTGGGGTCAGGGGGGATTATGTTCACTGTTTTATATTGGGGTCTGGGGGGATAATGTTCAGTGTTTTTGTTGGGGTCTGGGGGGGATAATGTTCACTGTTTTATATTGGGGTCTGGGGGGATAATGTTCAGTGTTTTATATTGGGGTCTGGGGGGAATAATGTTCACTGTTTTATATTGGGGTCTGGGGGATAATGTTCACTGTTTTATATTGGGGTCTGGGGGGGATAATGTTCACTGTTTTATATTTGGGTCTGGGGGATAATGTTCACTGTTTTATATTGGGGTCTGGGGGGGATAAAGTTCACTGTTTTATATTGGGGTCTGGGGGGATAATGTTCACTGTTTTATATTGGGGTCTGGGGGGATAATGTTCACTGTTTTATATTGGGGTCTGGGGGGGATAATGTTCAGTGTTTTATATTGGGGTCTGGGGGGGATAATGTTCACTGTTTTATATTGGGGTCTGGGGGGATAATGTTCACTGTTTTATATTGGGGTCTGGGGGGATAATGTTCACTGTTTTATATTGGGGTCTGGGGGGATAATGTTCATTTTTTTATATTGGGGTCTGGGGGGGATAATGTTCACTGTTTCATATTGGGGTCTGGGGGGATAATGTTCACTGTTTTATGTTGGGGTCTGGGGGGGATAATGTTCAGTGTTTTATATTGGGGTCTGGGGGGATAATGTTCACTGTTTTATATTGGGGTCTGGGGGGGATAATGTTCACTGTTTTATATTGGGGTCTGGGGGGGATAATGTTCACTGTTTTATATTGGGGTCTGGGGGGATAATGTTCACTGTTTTATATTGGGGTCTGGGGGGATAATGTTCATTTTTTTATATTGGGGTCTGGGGGGATAATGTTCACTGTTTTATATTGGGGTCTGGGGGGATAATGTTCACTGTTTTATATTGGGGTCTGGGGGGATAATGTTCACTGTTTTATATTGGGGTCTGGGGGGATAATGTTCACTGTTTTATATTGGGGTCTGGGGGGATAATGTTCACTGTTTTATATTGGGGTCTGGGGGGATAATGTTCACTGTTTTATATTGGGGTCTGGGGGGGATAATGTTCACTGTTTTATATTGGGGTCTGGGGGATAATGTTCAGTGTTTTATATTGGGGTCTGGGGGGATAATGTTCACTGTTTTATATTGGGGTCTGGGGGGGATAATGTTCACTGTTTTATATTGGGGTCTGGGGGGGATAATGTTCACTGTTTTATATTGGGGTCTGGGGGGGATAATGTTCACTGTTTTATATTGGGGTCTGGGGGGGATAATGTTCACTGTTTTATATTGGGGTCTGGGGGGGATAATGTTCACTGTTTTATATTGGGGTCTGGGGGGGATAATGTTCACTGTTTTATATTGGGGTCTGGGGGGGATAATGTTCACTGTTTTATATTGGGGTCTGGGGGTGTAAATGTTCACTGTTTTATATTGGGGTCTGGGGGAATAATGTTCACTGTTTTATATTGGGGTCTGGGGGGATAATGTTCACTGTTTTATATTGGGGTCTGGGGGGGATCATGTTCACTGTTTTATATTGGGGTCTGGGGGGGATAATGTTCACTGTTTTATATTGGGGTCTGGGGGGATAATGTTCACTGTTTTATATTGGGGTCTGGGGGAATAATGTTCACTTTTGTATTGGGGTCTGGGGGATAATGTTCACTGTTTTATATTGGGGTCTGGGGGGGATAATGTTCACTGTTTTATATTGGGGTCTGGGGGGATAATGTTCACTGTTTTATATTGGGGTCTGGGGGAATAATGTTCACTTTTATATTGGGGTCTGGGGGATAATGTTCACTGTTTTATATTGGGGTCTGGGAGGGATTATGTTCACTGTTTTATATTGGGGTCTGGGGGGGATAATGTTCACTGTTTTATATTGGGGTCTGGGGGGGATAATGTTCACTGTTTTATATTGGGGTCTGGGGGATAATGTTCACAGTTTTATATTGGGATCTGGGGGGGATAATGTTCACTGTTTTATATTGGGGTCTGGGGGAATAATGTTCACTTTTATGTTGGGGTCAGGGGGGGATAATGTTCACTGTTTTATATTGGGGTCTGGGGGGGGATAATGTTCACTGTTTTATATTGGTGTCTGGGGGGATAATGTTCACTGTTTTATATTGGGGTCTGGGGGGGGATAATGTTCACTGTTTTATATTGGGGTCTGGGGGGGGATAATGTTCACTGTTTTATATTGGGGTCTGGGGGGGGATAATGTTCACTGTTTTATGTTGGGGTCTGGGGGATAATGTTCACTGTTTTATATTGGGGTCTGGGGGAATAATGTTCACTTTTATGTTGGGGTCAGGGGGGGATAATGTTCACTGTTTTATATTGGGGTCTGGGGGGGGATAATGTTCACTGTTTTATATTGGTGTCTGGGGGGATAATGTTCACTGTTTTATATTGGGGTCTGGGGGGGGATAATGTTCACTGTTTTATATTGGGGTCTGGGGGGATAATGTTCACTGTTTTATATTGGGGTCTGGGGGGATAATGTTCAGTGTTTTATATTGGGGTCAGGGGGGGATAATGTTCACTGTTTTATATTGGGGTCTGGGGAATAATGTTCACTGTTTTATATTGGGGTCTGGGGGGTGATAATGTTCACTCTTTTATATTGGGGTCTGGGGGGGATAATGTTCACTGTTTTATATTGGGGTCTGGGGGGGGATAATGTTCACTCTTTTATATTGGGGTCTGGGGGGTGATAATGTTCACTCTTTTATATTGGGGTCTGGGGGGGATAATGTTCACTGTTTTATATTGGGGTCTGGGGGGATAATGTTCACTGTTTTATATTGGGGTCTGGGGGGTGATAATGTTCACTGTTTTATATTGGGGCCGGGGGGGGGATAATGTTCACTCTTTTATATTGGGGTCTGGGGGGATAATGTTCACTGGTTTATATTGGGGTCTGGGGGGGATAATGTTCACTGTTTTATATTGGGGTCTGGGGGGGATAATGTTCACCGTTTTATATTGGGGTCTGGGGGGGGATAATGTTCACTGTTTTATATTGGGGTCTGGAGGGATAATGTTCACTGTTTTATATTGGGGTCTGGGGGGGATAATGTTCACTGTTTTATATTGGGGTCTGGGGGTGATAATGTTCACTGTTTTATATTGGGGTCTGGGGGGATAATGTTCACTGTTTTATATTGGGGTCTGGGGGTGATAATGTTCACTGTTTTATATTGGGGTCTGAGGGATAATGTTCACTGTTTTATATTGGGGTCTGGGGGGATAATGTTCACTGTTTTATATTGGGGTCTGGGGGGATAATGTTCACTGTTTTATATTGGGGTCTGAGGGATAATGTTCACTGTTTTATATTGGGGTCTGGGGGGATAATGTTCACTGTTTTATATTGGGGTCTGGGGGATAATGTTCACTGTTTTATATTGGGGTCTGGGGGGGATAATGTTCACTGTTTTATATTGGGGTCTGGGGGGATAATGTTCACTGTTTTATATTGGGGTCTGGGGGATAATGTTCACTGTTTTATATTGGGGTCTGGGGGAATAATGTTCACTGTTTTATATTGGGGTCTGGGGGGGATCATGTTCACTGCTTTATATTGGGGTCTGGGGGGGATAATGTTCACTGTTTTATATTGGGGTCTGGGGGGATAATGTTCACTGTTTTATATTGGGGTCTGGGGGAATAATGTTCACTGTTTTATATTGGGGTCTGGGGGGGATCATGTTCACTGCTTTATATTGGGGTCTGGGGGGGATAATGTTCACTGCTTTATATTGGGGTCTGGGGGGATAATGTTCACTGTTTTATATTGGGGTCTGGGGGGGATCATGTTCACTGCTTTATATTGGGGTCTGGGGGGGATAATGTTCACTGTTTTATATTGGGGTCTGGGGGGATAATGTTCACTGTTTTATATTGGGGTCTGGGGGATAATGTTCACTGTTTTATATTGCGGTCTGGGGGGATAATGTTCACTGTTTTATATTGGGGTCTGGAGGAATAATGTTCACTTTTGTATTGGGGTCTGGGGGATAATGTTCACTGTTTTATATTGGGGTCTGGGGGGGGATAATGTTCACTGTTTTATATTGGGGTCTGGGGGGGGATAATGTTCACTGTTTTATATTGGGGTCTGGGGGGATAATGTTCACTGTTTTATATTGGGGTCTGGGGGGGATAATGTTCACTTTTATATTGGGGTCTGGGGGGATAATGTTCACTGTTTTATATTGGGGTCTGGGGGGGGATAATGTTCACTGTTTTATATTGTGGTCTGGGGGGATAATGTTCACTGTTTTATATTGGGGTCTGGGGGAATCATGTTCACTTTTATATTGGGGTCTGGGGGATAATGTTCACTGTTTTATATTGGGGTCTGGGGGGGATAATGTTCACTGTTTTATATTGTGGTCTGGGGGGATAATGTTCACTGTTTTATATTGGGGTCTGGGGGAATAATGTTCACTTTTATATTGGGGTCCGGGGGATAATGTTCACTGTTTTATATTGGGGTCTGGGGGGATAATGTTCACTGTTTTATATTGGGGTCTGTGGGAATAATGTTCACTGTTTTATATTGGGGTCAGGGGGGGATAATGTTCATTGTTTTATATTGGGGTCTGGGGTGATAATGTTCACTGTTTTATATTGGGGTCTGGGGGGGATAATGTTCACTGTTTTATATTGGGGTCTGGGGGAATAATGTTCACTTTTATATTGGGGTCCGGGGGATAATGTTCACTGTTTTATATTGGGGTCTGGGGGGATAATGTTCACTGTTTTATATTGGGGTCTGTGGGAATAATGTTCACTGTTTTATATTGGGGTCTGGGGGGATAATGTTCGCCGTTTTATATTGGGGTCTGGGGGGGATAATGTTCAGTGTTTTATATTGGGGTTTGGGGGGGATAATGTTCACTGTTTTATATTGGGGTCTGGGGGGGATAATGTTCACTGTTTTATATTGGGGTCTGGGGGGGATAATGTTCACTGTTTTATATTGGGGTCTGGGGGGATAATGTTCACTGTTTTATATTGGGGTCTGGGGGGGATAATGTTCACTGTTTTATATTGGGGTCTGGGGGGGATAATGTTCGCTGTTTTATATTGGGGTCTGGGGGGATAATGTTCACTGTTTTATATTGGGGTCTGGGGGGATAATGTTCACTGTTTTATATTGGGGTCTGGGGGGGATAATGTTCGCTGTTTTATATTGGGGTCTGGGGGGATAATGTTCACTGTTTTATATTGGGGTCTGGGGGGATAATGTTCACTGTTTTATATTGGGGTCTGGGGGGATAATGTTCACTGTTTTATATTGGGGTCTGGGGGGATAATGTTCACTGTTTTATATTGGGGTCTGGGGGGATAATGTTCACTGTTTTATATTGGAGTCTGGGGATAATGTTCACTGTTTTATATTTGGGTCAGGGGGGATAATGTTCAGTTTTATTTCGGAGCTGGGGCCGTATTCGCTGTCCCAGAAGCCTGCGTCCACCCGGGTTTTATTAACCCACCGAGGGAACTAAATTTCCAAGTTTGCAGACAACACAAAGCTGGGGTGGAATGTGAGCTGTGAGGAGGACGCAAAGAGGCTCCAATGTGATTTTGACAAGTTGGGTGAGTGGGCAAGAACACGGCAGATGCAGTATAACATGGATAAATGTGAGGTTATCCACTTTGGTTGTAAAAACAGAAAGTCAGATTATTATCTGAATGGTGATAGATTGGGAAAAGGGGAGGTGCAACGAGACTTGGGTGTCCTTGTACACCAGTCGCTGAAAGCAAGCATTCAGGTGCAGCAAGCAGTTAGGAAGGCAAATGGTATGTTGGCCTTCATTGCAAGAGGATTTGAGTACAGGAGCTGGGATGTCTTACTGCAGTTGTACGGGGCCTTGGTGAAACCACATCTGGAATATTGTGTGCAGTTTTGGTCTCCTTATCTGAGGAAGGATGTCCTTGCCATGGAGGGAGTGCAACGAAGGTTCACCAGACTGATTCCTGGGATGGCAGGACTGACGTATGAGGAGAGATTGGGTCGACTCGGCCTATATTCACTAGAGTTTAGAAAAATGAGAGGTGATCTCATCAAAACATATAAAATTCTAACAGGACTAGACAGACTCGATGCAGGGAGGATGTTCCCGATGACTGGGGAGTCCAGAACCAGGGGTCACAGTCTCAGGATACGGGGTTTGCTATTTAGAACCGAGATGAGGAGAAATTTCTTCACTCAGAGGGTGGTGAACCTGTGGAATTCTCTACCACAGAAGGCAGTGGAGGTCAAGTCATTATCATAGAATCATAGAATCATAGAAGTTTACAACATGGAAACAGGCCCTTCGGCCCAACATGTCCATGTCGCCCAGTTTATACCACTAAGCTAGTCCCAATTGCCTGCACTTGGCCCATATCCCTCTATACCCATCTTACCCATGTAACTGTCCAAATGCTTTTTAAAAGACAAAATTGTACCCGCCTCTACTACTGCCTCTGGCAGCTCGTTCCAGACACTCACCACCCTTTGAGTGAAAAAATTGCCCCTCTGGACCCTTTTGTATCTCTCCCCTCTCACCTTAAATCTATGCCCCCTCGTTATAGACTCCCCTACCTTTGGGAAAAGATTTTGACTATCTACCTTATCTATGCCCCTCATTATTTTATAGACTTCTATAAGATCACTCCTTAACCTCCTACTCTCCAGGGAAAAAAGTCCCAGTCTGTCTAACCTCTCCCTGTAAGTCAAACCATCTCCCTGTAAGTCAGGGAGATGTATTCAAGAAGGAGATAGATATATTTCTTCATGCTAAAGGGATCAAGGGATATGGGGAAAAAGCGGGAACAGGGTCCTGAGTTAGACGATCAGCCATGATCATTTTGAATGGCGGAGCAGGCCTACTCTTGCTCCGATTTTCTATGTTTCTGTGTTTCTCCCTCCAGCTCCCTCTTCACCTGCTGCATCACCATCAGTCAGTGCCCGCCCAGTCATGCTCAGCTCACACTGCCCAGGTGATTGAAGTGAGTTCCAGACCAATAAGAAGAGCGGAGAGGGGCTGGAGGACCGAGCGGGCCAATCATTCGGAGTCTGTGAGGGGGCGGGACTTGCGGCACCGAGTGGGCGGGGCTGAGCCCGGATCTCCCTCATTGTCTGAAACTCTGCAACATTTTTAAACCTGATTGATCTCAAACTCCGGGAGAAAACTGGACCTTTCTGTTGTGGCTTCAAACAGATGGAACCCTGTGGGGCGGAGCAAAGATTTCAACATTAGTTAGAAAAATGGATCAATTCAGGACAGACAGGGGGATTTCTTTTTATTCGTTCATGGGATGTGGGCGTCGCTGGCGAGGCCGGCATTTATTGCCCATCCCTAATTGCCCTTGAGAAGGTGGTGGTGAGCCGCCTTCTTGAACCGCTGCAGTCCGTGTGGTGAAGGTTCTCCCACAGTGCTGTTAGGTAGGGAGTTCCAGGATTTTGACCCAGCGACGATGAAGGAACGGCCGATATATTTCCAAGTCGGGATGGTGTGTGACTTGGAGGGGAATGTGCAGGTGGTGTTGTTCCCATGTGCCTGCTGCCCTTGTCCTTCTAGGTGGTAGAGGTCGCGGGTTTGGGAGGTGCTGTCGAAGAAGCCTTGGCGAGTTGCTGCAGTGCATCCTGTGGATGGTACACACTGCAGCCACAGTGCGCCGGTGGTGAAGGGAGTGAATGTTTAGGGTGGTGGATGGGGTGCCAATCAAACGGGCTGCTTTGTCCTGGATGGTGTCGAGCTTCTTGAGTGTTGTTGGAGCTGCACTCATCCAGGCAAGTGGAGAGTATTCCATCACACTCCTGACTTGTGCCTTGTAGATGGTGGAAAGGCTTTGGGGAGTCAGGAGGTGAGTCACTCCCCGCAGAATACCCAGCCTCTGACCTGCTCTTGTAGCCACAGTATTTATATGGCTGGTCGAGTTAAGTTTCTTTATTTGAGGAAATAACACACCCTTGGAGAAGAGTGTGAGGTAGTGGAAGGATTTGCAGGCTGATAAACGCTCCTCCCATGGCCATAACCGTAACCACACAGTGTTCAGTTCCATTCGCAACCCCTCAGATAATGAAGCAGTCAGAGCCCGCATGCAGCAGGACCTGGACAACATCCAGGCTTGGGCTGATAAATGACAAGTAACATTCACACCAGACAAGTGCCAGGCACTGACCATCTCCAACAAGAGAGAGTCTAACCATCTCCCCATGACATTCAACGGCATTACCAAGGCTGAATCCCCCACCATCAACTTCCTGGGGGTCACCATTGACCAGAAACTTAACTGGACCAGCCATATAAATACTGTGGTTACAAGAGCAGGTCAGAGGCTGGGTATTCTGCGGCGAGTGACTCACCTCCTGACTCCCCAAAGCCTTTCCACCATCTACAAGGCACAAGTCAGGAGTGTGATGGAATACTCTCCACTTGCCTGGATGAGTGCAGCTCCAACAACACTCAAGAAGCTCGACACCATCCAGGACAAAGCAGCCCGCTTGATTGGCACCCCATCCACCACCCTAAACATTCACTCCCTTCACCACCGGCGCACTGTGGCTGCAGTGTGCACCATCCACAGGATGCACTGCAGCAACTCGCCAAGGCTTCTTCGACAGCACCTCCCAAACCCGCGACCTCTACCACCGAGAAGGACAAGAGCAGCAGGCACATGGGAACAACACCACCTGCACGTTCCCCTCCAAGTCACACACCATCCCGACTTGGAAATATATCGCTGTTCCTTCATTGTCGCTGGGTCAAAATCCTGGAACTCCCTTCCTAACAGCACTGTGGGAGAACCGTCACCACACGGACTGCAGCGGTTCAAGAAGGCGGCTCACCACCACCTTCTCGAGGGCAATTAGGGATGGGCAATAAATGCCGGCCTCGCCAGCGACGCCCACATCCCATGAACGAATATAAAAACACCAGTTTGATACCAGGCGATAGGCTGGTTACTCCTTAACTGGCAGTGTTTTATGGGCTCTCACAACTCATACAATGGGGGTGGCCACCCGCACTCACCCACCGGACACACCTATCCTACCGGATGGCAATGTAGAATCTGCTGGAGATCCATCGCTACTCACCAGGACTGTCTGGTGGGAGGCGTGAACTATACATTAGAAGCTGTGGCAGACATTTAAAGAAATATTTCAGAATTCTCCACAAATATACATTCCATTGATCAATAAATACTCCAGGGACAAAGCGACCCATCTGTGACTAACTAAAGAAGTTAATGATAGTATTAGATTAAAAGAAGAGGCTTATAATGTTGCTAAGAAGAGTAATAAGCCTGAGGATTGGGAGAGTTTTAGAAACTGACAAAGGACGACCAAAAAATTGGTAAAGAGGGAGAAAATAGAATATGAGAGTAAACTAGCAAAAATATAAAAACAGACTGCAACAGTTTCTGCAAGTATGTAAAAAGGAAGAGATTAGCGAAAGTAAACATTGGTCCCCTCGAGGCAGAGACAGGAGAAATTATAATGGGGAATAAGGAAATGGCAGAGACATTAAACAAATATTTTGTATCTATCTTTGAGGTAGAAGACACAAAAAAATACTGGAAATAGTGGGAAACCAAGGGGCTAATGAGAGTGAGGAACTTAAAGTAATTAATATCAGTAAAGAAAAAGTACTGGAGAAATTAATGGGACTAAAAGCTGATGAATCCCCTGGACCCGATGGCCTCCATCCAAGGGATCTAAAAGAGGTGGCTGCAGAGATAGTGGATGCATTGGTTGTGATCTTCCAGAATTCCCTAGATTCTAGAACGGTCCCAGCAGATTGGAAGGGAGCAAATGTAACCCCGCTATTCAAGAAAGGAGGGAGAGAGAAAACAGGGAACTACAGGCCAGTTAGCCTGACATCAGTCATCGGGAAAATGCTGGAATCCATTATTAAGGAAGTGGTAACAGGGCACTTAGAAAATCATAATATGATTAGGCAGAGTCAACATGGTTTTATGAAAGGGGAATCATGTTTAACAAATTTATTAGAGTTTTTTGAGGATGTAACTAGCAGGGTTGATAAAGGGGAACCAGTGGATGTCGTATATTTGGATTTTCAAAAGGCATTTGATAAGATGCCACACAAGAGGTTGTTACACAAGACAAGGGCTCATGGTGTTGGGGGTAATATATTATCATGGATTGAGGATTGGTTAACGGACAGAAAACAGAGAGTGGGGATAAATGGGTCATTTTCAGGTTGGCAGGCTGTAACGAGTGGGGTATCGCAAGGATCGGTGCTTGGGCCTCAGCTATTTACAATCTATATTAATGACCGAGTGTAATGTATTCAAGTTTTCTGATGATACAAAGGTAGATGGGAAAGTAAGCTGTGAGGAGGACACAAAGATTCTGCAAAGGGATATAGACAGTTCAAGTGAGTGGGCAAAAAGATGGCAGATGGAGTATAATGTGGGGAAATGTGAGGTTATTCACTTTGGTAGGAAGAATAGAAAAACAGAATATTTTTTAAATGGTGAGAAACTATTAAATGTTGGTGTTCAGAGCGATCTGGGTGTCCTTGTACACGAAACACAGAAAGTTAACATGCAGGTACAGCAAGCAATTAGGACGGCAAATGGCATGTTGGCCTTTATTGCAAGGGGGTTGGAGTACAAGAGTAAGGAAGTTTTGCTACAATTGTACAGGGCTTTGGTGAGACCTCACCTGGAGTACTGTGTACAGTTTTGATCTCATTATCTAAGGAAGGATATACTTGCCTTAGAGGCGGTGCAATGAAGGTTCACTAGATTGATTCCTGAGATGAGAGGGTTGTCCTATGAGGAGAGATTGAGTAGAATGGGCCTATACTCTCCGGAGTTCAGAAGAATGAGAGGTGATCTCATTGAAATGTATAAGATTCTGAGGGGGCTTGACAGGGTAGATGCTGAGAGGTTGTTTCCCCTGGCTGGAGAGTCTAGAACTAGGGGGCATAGTCTCAGGATAAGGGGTCGGCCATTTAGGACAGAGACGAGGAAGAATTTCTTCACCCAGAGGGTTGTGAATCTTTGGAATTCTCTACCCCAGAGGGCTGTGGATGCTCAGTCGTTGAGTATATTCAAGGCTGAGATTGATAGATTTTTGGACTCGAGGGGAATCAAAGGATATGGAGATCGGGCGGGAAAGTGGAGTTGAGGTCGAAGATCAGCCATGATCTGATTGAATGGCGGAGCAGGCTCGAGGGGCCGTACAGCCTACTCCTGCTCCTATTTCTTATGTTCTGATACTTCTGACTCAGGGAATGCTAACAGTCATTTGTATTATTCCCCTTATACTGTACAAGCACCATCTAACTGACTGACTCTCTTCCTTTGGATATCCACTTCATTTCCTTTATAAGGTCTTGTTTTTGTCTTCTGCAGCTTAACGTTGGCACTCACGTCATCTAAGGACCTCCTTTCACGTGACTTGTGACCGTGCAGACCTGCAGTAGTTGTAGAAACCACATCCTTATCTCTCCTCTCCCAAGGTTGTCCTGATCCTCTCAGACTCAACTCATTCCTTCTATTGTCCGGTATTTTGCATTACTCTTAAATTAATTGCGTTAGTTTATTATTAATGATGCATTATGAAGCTAATTAAGCTTCTCCAGTGTTCACTCTAAATTCAGTTTGCATTGTGGTTTATGGTAGACTATCACATCTGCTTCTGTTTCTGCCTTATCTTCCTGTTCTGTCTGGTTTTGCTCAAGAGTGTGCTCTCTGTGGTCAGAAGCCAGTTGAGCGACGTGCCTGACTGAATGTATTCTCTCAGGCTAACTTTATCGTGTCCATGATGCCTGTATTAGCTTTTCCACCATTGTTTAATGACTAACCTACACAGAAGCACATTTATTGCCCAACAGGAACCACGTTCAGTTTCGGGCTCCGCACCTCAGGAAAGATAGATTGGCCTGGGAGACCTCACGGCGCAGATCCGCCAGGGCTTAAAGGGTTAAACTATGAGGACAGGCTGCAGAGACTTGGCCTGTATTCCCTTGAGTTTAGAAGATTCAGGGGTGATTTAATTGAGGTCTTTAAAATGATAAAGGGATTCGAGAGGGGAGATACCGAGAAACTATTGCCCCTTGTGGGGAAAATGCAGAACAAGGGGGCACAATCTCAAAATGAGATCCAGGCGATTCAGCAGTGAAATCAGGAAGCACTTCTTCCACAAACACTGAGCTGCAGAAATCTGAAACTCTCTCTCCCAAAAGGTGTTGGACACTTGGGACTTTCGAGACTGAGACAGACATTTTTATTCGGTAAAGGCATCAAGGGATATGGAGCTAAGGCAGGTGAATGGAGGAGAGGTGCAGATCAGCCATGATCCAACTGATTGGCAGAGCAGGCTCAGGGGGGCTGAATGGCCTCCTCCTGATCCAATGTCATGGCTGCAGTCCCACCAGCAGTGAATCCCCCAATAAGGCAGTTTGTGATGACCCTGTGGGGTGCAGTATATTCAGTGTATTACCCTGAGCTGCCCCGGGGGAGGGGACAGTTTGTGATGTCCCTGTGGGGTGCAGTATATTCAGTGTGTGACCCTGAGCTGCCCCGGGGAGGGGACAGTTTGTGATGTCCCTGTGGGGTGCAGTATATTCAGTGTGTGACCCTGAGCTGCCCCGGGGAGGGGACAGTTTGTGATGACCCTGTGGGGTGCAGTATATTCAGTGTGTGACCCTGAGCTGCCCCGGGGGAGGGGACAGTTTGTGATGACCCTGTGGGGTGCAGTATATTCAGTGTGTGACCCTGAGCTGCCCCGGGGGAGGGGACAGTTTGTGATGTCCCTGTGGGGTGCAGTATATTCAGTGTATGACCCTGAGCTGCCCCGGGGGAGGGGACAGTTTGTGATGTCCCTGTGGGGTGCAGTATATTCAGTGTGTGACCCTGAGCTGCCCCGGGGAGGGGACAGTTTGTGATGTCCCTGTGGGGTGCAGTATATTCAGTGTGTGACCCTGAGCTGCCCCGGGGTGGGGACAGTTTGTGATGTCCCTGTGGGGTGCAGTATATTCAGTGTGTGACCCTGAGCTGCCCCGGGGAGGGGACAGTTTGTGATGTCCCTGTGGGATGCAGTATATTCAGTGTATGACCCTGAGCTGCCCCGGGGAGGGGACAGTTTGCGATGTCCCTGTGGGGTGCAGTATATTCAGTGTGTGACCCTGAGCTGCCCCGGGGAGGGGACAGTTTGTGATGTCCCTGTGGGGTGCAGTATATTCAGTGTCTGACCCTGAGCTGCCCCGGGGAGGGGACAGTTTGTGATGTCCCTGTGGGGTGCAGTATATTCAGTGTGTGACCCTGAGCTGCCCCGGGGAGGGGACAGTTTGTGATGTCCCTGTGGGGTGCAGTATATTCAGTGTGTGACCCTGAGCTGCCCCGGGGAGGGGACAGTTTGTGATGTCCCTGTGGGGTGCAGTATATTCAGTGTGTGACCCTGAGCTGCCCCGGGGAGGGGACAGTTTGTGATGTCCCTGTGGGGTGCAGTATATTCAGTGTGTGACCCTGAGCTGCCCCGGGGAGGGGACAGTTTGTGATGTCCCTGTGGGATGCAGTATATTCAGTGTATGACCCTGAGCTGCCCCAGGGTGGGGACAGTTTGTGATGTCCCTGTGGGGTGCAGTATATTCAGTGTGTGACCCTGAGCTGCCCCGGGGAGGGGACAGTTTGTGATGTCCCTGTGGGGTGCAGTATATTCAGTGTGTGACCCTGAGCTGCCCCAGGGTGGGGACAGTTTGTGATGACCCTGTGGGGTGCAGTATATTCAGTGTGTGACCCTGAGCTGCCCCGGGGAGGGGACAGTTTGTGATGACCCTGTGGGGTGCAGTACATTCAGTGTATGACCCTGAGCTGCCCCAGGGTGGGGACAGTTTGTGATGTCCCTGTGGGGTGCAGTATATTCAGTGTGTGACCCTGAGCTGCCCCGGGGTGGGGACAGTTTGTGATGTCCCTGTGGGATGCAGTATATTCAGTGTGTGACCCTGAGCTGCCCCGGGGAGGGGACAGTTTGTGATGTCCCTGTGGGGTGCAGTATATTGAGTGTGTGACCCTGAGCTGCCCCAGGGAGGGGACAGTTTGTGATGTCCCTGTGGGGTGCAGTATATTCAGTGTGTGACCCTGAGCTGCCCCGGGGAGGGGACAGTTTGTGATGTCCCTGTGGGGTGCAGTATATTCAGTGTGTGACCCTGAGCTGCCCCGGGGAGGGGACAGTTTGTGATGACCCTGTGGGGTGCAGTATATTCAGAGTATGACCCTGAGCTGCCCCAGGGAGGGGACAGTTTGTGATGTCCCTGTGGGGTGCAGTATATTCAGTGTGTGACCCTGAGCTGCCCCGGGGAGGGGACAGTTTGTGATGTCCCTGTGGGGTGCAGTATATTCAGTGTGTGACCCTGAGCTGCCCCGGGGAGGGGACAGTTTGTGATGTCCCTGTGGGGTGCAGTATATTCAGTGTGTGACCCTGAGCTGCCCCGGGGTGGGGACAGTTTGTGATGTCCCTGTGGGACGCAGTATATTCAGTGTGTGACCCTGAGCTGCCCCGGGGAGGGGACAGTTTGTGATGTCCCTGTGGGGTGCAGTATGTTCAGTGTGTGACCCTGAGCTGCCCCGGGGAGGGGACAGTTTGTGGTGTCCCTGTGGGGTGCAGTATATTCAGTGTGTGACCCTGAGCTGCCCCGGGGTGGGGACAGTTTGTGATGACCCTGTGGGGTGCAGTATATTCAGTGTGTGACCCTGAGCTGCCCCGGGGAGGGGACAGTTTGTGATGTCCCTGTGGGGTGCAGTATATTCAGTGTGTGACCCTCAGCTGCCCCAGGGAGGGGACAGTTTGTGATGTCCCTGTGGGGTGCAGTATATTCAGTGTGTGACCCTGAGCTGCCCCGGGGAGGGGACAGTTTGTGATGTCCCTGAGGGGTGCAGTATATTCAGTGTGTGACCCTGAGCTGCCCCGGGGAGGGGACAGTTTGTGATGTCCCTGTGGGGTGCAGTATATTCAGTGTATTACCCTGAGCTGCCCCGGGGGAGGGGACAGTTTGTGATGTCCCTGTGGGGTGCAGTATATTCAGTGTGTGACCCTGAGCTGCCCCGGGGGAGGGGACAGTTTGTGATGACCCTGTGGGGTGCAGTATATTCAGTGTGTGACCCTGAGCTGCCCCGGGGGAGGGGACAGTTTGTGATGTCCCTGTGGGGTGCAGTATATTCAGTGTATGACCCTGAGCTGCCCCGGGGAGGGGACAGTTTGTGATGTCCCTGTGGGGTGCAGTATATTCAGTGTGTGACCCTGAGCTACCCCAGGGAGGGGACAGTTTGTGATGTCCCTGTGGGGTGCAGTATATTCAGTGTGTGACCCTGAGCTGCCCCGGGGAGGGGACAGTTTGTGATGACCCTGTGGGGTGCAGTATATTCAGTGTGTGACCCTGAGGTGCCCCAGGGAGGGGACAGTTTGTGATGTCCCTGTGGGATGCAGTATATTCAGTGTGTGACCCTGAGCTGCCCCAGGGTGGGGACAGTTTGTGATGTCCCTGTGGGACGCAGTATATTCAGTGTGTGACCCTGAGCTGCCCCAGGGTGGGGACAGTTTGTGATGACCCTGTGGGGTGCAGTATATTCAGTGTGTGACCCTGAGCTGCCCCAGGGAGGGGACAGTTTGTGATGTCCCTGTGGGGTGCAGTATATTCAGTGTGTAACCCTGAGCTGCCCCGGGGAGGGGACAGTTTGTGATGTCCCTGTGGGGTGCAGTATATTCAGTGTGTGACCCTGAGCTGCCCCGGGGAGGGGACAGTTTGTGATGTCCCTGTGGGGTGCAGTATATTCAGTGTGTGACCCTGAGCTGCCCCGGGGAGGGGACAGTTTGTGATGTCCCTGTGGGGTGCAGTATATTCAGTGTGTGACCCTGAGCTGCCACGGTGAGGGGACAGTTTGTGATGTCCCTGTGGGGTGCAGTATATTCAGTGTGTGACCCTGAGCTGCCCCAGGGTGGGGACAGTTTGTGATGACCCTGTGGGGTGCAGTATATTCAGTGTGTGACCCTGAGCTGCCCCGGGGAGGGGACAGTTTGTGATGTCCCTGTGGGGTGCAGTACATTCAGTGTATGACCCTGAGCTGCCCCAGGGTGGGGACAGTTTGTGATGTCCCTGTGGGGTGCAGTATATTCAGTGTGTGACCCTGAGCTGCCCCGGGGTGGGGACAGTTTGTGATGTCCCTGTGGGGTGCAGTATATTCAGTGTGTGACCCTGAGCTGCCCCGGGGAGGGGACAGTTTGTGATGTCCCTGTGGGGTGCAGTATATTGAGTGTGTGACCCTGAGCTGCCCCGGGGAGGGGACAGTTTGTGATGTCCCTGTGGGGTGCAGTATATTCAGTGTATGACCCTGAGCTGCCCCGGGGAGGGGACAGTTTGTGATGTCCCTGTGGGATGCAGTATATTCAGTGTGTGACCCTGAGCTGCCCCAGGGAGGGGACAGTTTGTGATGTCCCTGTGGGGTGCAGTATATTCAGTGTGTGACCCTGAGCTGCCCCGGGGAGGGGACAGTTGGCGATGTCCCTGTGGGGTGCAGTATATTCAGTGTGTGACCCTGAGCTGCCCCAGGGTGGGGACAGTTTGTGATGTCCCTGTGGGACGCAGTATATTCAGTGTGTGACCCTGAGCTGCCCCGGGGAGGGGACAGTTTGTGATGTCCCTGTGGGGTGCAGTACATTCAGTGTATGACCCTGAGCTGCCCCAGGGTGGGGACAGTTTGTGATGTCCCTGTGGGGTGCAGTATATTCAGTGTGTGACCCTGAGCTGCCCCGGGGTGGGGACAGTTTGTGATGTCCCTGTGGGGTGCAGTATATTCAGTGTGTGACCCTGAGCTGCCCCGGGGAGGGGACAGTTTGTGATGTCCCTGTGGGGTGCAGTATATTGAGTGTGTGACCCTGAGCTGCCCCAGGGAGGGGACAGTTTGTGATGTCCCTGTGGGGTGCAGTATATTCAGTGTGTGACCCTGAGCTGCCCCGGGGAGGGGACAGTTTGCGATGTCCCTGTGGGGTGCAGTATATTCAGTGTGTGACCCTGAGCTGCCCCGGGGAGGGGACAGTTTGCGATGTCCCTGTGGGGTGCAGTATATTCAGTGTGTGACCCTGAGCTGCCCCGGGGTGGGGACAGTTTGTGATGTCCCTGTGGGGTGCAGTATATTCAGTGTATGACCCTGAGCTGCCCCAGGGAGGGGACAGTTTGTGATGTCCCTGTGGGGTGCAGTATATTCAGTGTGTGACCCTGAGCTGCCCCGGGGAGGGGACAGTTTGTGATGTCCCTGTGGGGTGCAGTATATTCAGTGTGTGACCCTGAGCTGCCCCGGGGAGGGGACAGTTTGTGATGTCCCTGTGGGGTGCAGTATATTCAGTGTATGACCCTGAGCTGCCCCGGGGAGGGGACAGTTTGTGATGTCCCTGTGGGGTGCAGTATATTCAGTGTGTGACCCTGAGCTGCCCTGGGGAGGGGACAGTTTGTGATGTCCCTGTGGGGTGCAGTATATTCAGTGTGTGACCCTGAGCTGCCCCGGGGTGGGGACAGTTTGTGATGTCCCTGTGGGGTGCAGTATATTCAGTGTGTGACCCTGAGCTGCCCCGGGGAGGGGACAGTTTGTGATGTCCCTGTGGGGTGCAGTATATTCAGTGTGTGACCCTGAGCTGCCCCGGGGAGGGGACAGTTTGTGATGTCCCTGTGGGGTGCAGTATATTCAGTGTGTGACCCTCAGCTGCCCCGGGGAGGGGACAGTTTGTGATGTCCCTGAGGGTTGCAGTATATTCAGTGTGTGACCCTGAGCTGCCCCGGGGAGGGGACAGTTTGTGATGTCCCTGTGGGGTGCAGTATATTCAGTGTGTGACCCTGAGCTGCCCCGGGGAGGGGACAGTTTGTGATGTCCCTGTGGGGTGCAGTATATTCAGTGTGTGACCCTGAGCAGCCCCGGGGGAGGGGACAGTTTGTGATGTCCCTGTGGGGTGCAGTATATTCAGTGTGTGACCCTGAGCTGCCCCAGGGAGGGGACAGTTTGTGATGTCCCTGTGGGGTGCAGTATATTCAGTGTGTGACCCTGAGCTGCCCCGGGGAGGGGACAGTTTGTGATGTCCCTGTGGGGTGCAGTATATTCAGTGTGTGACCCTGAGCTGCCCCGGGGAGGGGACAGTTTGTGATGTCCCTGTGGGGTGCAGTATATTCAGTGTGTGACCCTGAGCTGCCCCGGGGTGGGGACAGTTTGTGATGTCCCTGTGGGGTGCAGTATATTCAGTGTGTGACCCTGAGCTGCCCCGGGGAGGGGACAGTTTGTGATGTCCCTGTGGGGTGCAGTATATTCAGTGTATGACCCTGAGCTGCCCCAGGGTGGGGACAGTTTGTGATGTCCCTGTGGGGTGCAGTATATTCAGTGTGTGACCCTGAGCTGCCCCGGGGAGGGGACAGTTTGTGATGTCCCTGTGGGATGCAGTATATTCAGTGTGTGACCCTGAGCTGCCCCGGGGAGGGGACAGTTTGTGATGTCCCTGTGGGGTGCAGTATATTCAGTGTGTGACCCTGAGCTGCCCCGGGGTGGGGACAGTTTGTGATGTCCCTGTGGGTTGCAGTATATTCAGTGTGTGACCCTGAGCTGCCCCGGGGAGGGGACAGTTTGTGATGTCCCTGTGGGGTGCAGTATATTCAGTGTGTGACCCTGAGCTGCCCCGGGGAGGGGACAGTTTGTGATGTCCCTGTGGGGTGCAGTATATTCAGTGTATGACCCTGAGCTGCCCCGGGGAGGGGACAGTTTGTGATGTCCCTGTGGGGTGCAGTATATTCAGTGTGTGACCCTGAGCTGCCCCGGGGAGGGGACAGTTTGTGATGTCCCTGTGGGGTGCAGTATATTCAGTGTGTGACCCTGAGCTGCCCCGGGGAGGGGACAGTTTGTGATGTCCCTGTGGGGTGCAGTATATTCAGTGTGTGACCCTGAGCTGCCCCGGGGAGGGGACAGTTTGTGATGTCCCTGTGGGGTGCAGTATATTCAGTGTGTGACCCTGAGCTGCCCCGGGGTGGGGACAGTTTGTGATGTCCCTGTGGGGTGCAGTATATTCAGTGTGTGACCCTGAGCTGCCCCGGGGAGGGGACAGTTTGTGATGTCCCTGTGGGGTGCAGTATATTCAGTGTGTGACCCTGAGCTGCCCCAGGGAGGGGACAGTTTGTGATGTCCCTGTGGGGTGCAGTATATTCAGTGTGTGACCCTGAGCTGCCCCGGGGAGGGGACAGTTTGTGATGACCCTGTGGGGTGCAGTATGTTCAGTGTGTGACCCTGAGCTGCCCCGGGGAGGGGACAGTTTGTGATGTCCCTGTGGGGTGCAGTATATTCAGTGTGTGACCCTGAGCTGCCCCGGGGAGGGGACAGTTTGCGATGTCCCTGTGGGATGCAGTATATTCAGTGTGTGACCCTGAGCTGCCCCGGGGAGGGGACAGTTGGCGATGTCCCTGTGGGGTGCAGTATATTCAGTGTGTGACCCTGAGCTGCCCCAGGGTGGGGACAGTTTGTGATGTCCCTGTGGGACGCAGTATATTCAGTGTGTGACCCTGAGCTGCCCCGGGGAGGGGACAGTTTGTGATGTCCCTGTGGGGTGCAGTACATTCAGTGTATGACCCTGAGCTGCCCCAGGGTGGGGACAGTTTGTGATGTCCCTGTGGGGTGCAGTATATTCAGTGTGTGACCCTGAGCTGCCCCGGGGTGGGGACAGTTTGTGATGTCCCTGTGGGGTGCAGTATATTCAGTGTGTGACCCTGAGCTGCCCCGGGGAGGGGACAGTTTGTGATGTCCCTGTGGGGTGCAGTATATTGAGTGTGTGACCCTGAGCTGCCCCAGGGAGGGGACAGTTTGTGATGTCCCTGTGGGGTGCAGTATATTCAGTGTGTGACCCTGAGCTGCCCCGGGGAGGGGACAGTTTGCGATGTCCCTGTGGGGTGCAGTATATTCAGTGTGTGACCCTGAGCTGCCCCGGGGAGGGGACAGTTTGTGATGTCCCTGTGGGGTGCAGTATATTCAGTGTGTGACCCTGAGCTGCCCCGGGGAGGGGACAGTTTGTGATGTCCCTGTGGGGTGCAGTATATTCAGTGTATGACCCTGAGCTGCCCCGGGGAGGGGACAGTTTGTGATGTCCCTGTGGGGTGCAGTATATTCAGTGTGTGACCCTGAGCTGCCCTGGGGAGGGGACAGTTTGTGATGTCCCTGTGGGGTGCAGTATATTCAGTGTGTGACCCTGAGCTGCCCCGGGGAGGGGACAGTTTGTGATGTCCCTGTGGGGTGCAGTATATTCAGTGTGTGACCCTGAGCTGCCCCGGGGAGGGGACAGTTTGTGATGTCCCTGTGGGGTGCAGTATATTCAGTGTATGACCCTGAGCTGCCCCAGGGAGGGGACAGTTTGTGATGTCCCTGTGGGGTGCAGTATATTCAGTGTGTGACCCTGAGCTGCCCCGGGGAGGGGACAGTTTGCGATGTCCCTGTGGGGTGCAGTATATTCAGTGTGTGACCCTGAGCTGCCCCAGGGAGGGGACAGTTTGTGATGTCCCTGTGGGGTGCAGTATATTCAGTGTATGACCCTGAGCTGCCCCAGGGAGGGGACAGTTTGTGATGTTCCTGTGGGGTGCAGTATATTCAGTGTATGACCCTGAGCTGCCCCAGGGAGGGGACAGTTTGTGATGTTCCTGTGGGGTGCAGTATATTCAGTGTATGACCCTGAGCTGCCCCGCGGAGGGGACAGTTTGTGATGTCCCTGTGGGGTGCAGTATATTCAGTGTGTGACCCTGAGCTGCCCCGGGGAGGGGACAGTTTGTGATGTCCCTGTGGGGTGCAGTATATTCAGTGTATGACCCTGAGCTGCCCCGGGGAGGGGACAGTTTGTGATGTCCCTGTGGGGTGCAGTATATTCAGTGTGTGACCCTGAGCTGCCCCGGGGAGGGGACAGTTTGTGATGTCCCTGTGGGGTGCAGTATATTCAGTGTGTGACCCTGAGCTGCCCCGGGGGAGGGGACAGTTTGTGATGTCCCTGTGGGGTGCAGTATATTCAGTGTGTGACCCTGAGCTGCCCCAGGGAGGGGACAGTTTGTGATGTCCCTGTGGGGTGCAGTATATTCAGTGTGTGACCCTGAGCTGCCCCGGGGAGGGGACAGTTTGTGATGTCCCTGTGGGGTGCAGTATATTCAGTGTGTGACCCTGAGCTGCCCCGGGGAGGGGACAGTTTGTGATGTCCCTGTGGGATGCAGTATATTCAGTGTGTGACCCTGAGCTGCCCCGGGGAGGGGACAGTTTGTGATGTCCCTGTGGGGTGCAGTATATTCAGTGTGTGACCCTGAGCTGCCCCGGGGTGGGGACAGTTTGTGATGTCCCTGTGGGTTGCAGTATATTCAGTGTGTGACCCTGAGCTGCCCCGGGGAGGGGACAGTTTGTGATGTCCCTGTGGGGTGCAGTATATTCAGTGTGTGACCCTGAGCTGCCCCGGGGAGGGGACAGTTTGTGATGTCCCTGTGGGGTGCAGTATATTCAGTGTATGACCCTGAGCTGCCCCGGGGAGGGGACAGTTTGTGATGTCCCTGTGGGGTGCAGTATATTCAGTGTGTGACCCTGAGCTGCCCCGGGGAGGGGACAGTTTGTGATGTCCCTGTGGGGTGCAGTATATTCAGTGTGTGACCCTGAGCTGCCCCGGGGAGGGGACAGTTTGTGATGTCCCTGTGGGGTGCAGTATATTCAGTGTGTGACCCTGAGCTGCCCCGGGGTGGGGACAGTTTGTGATGTCCCTGTGGGGTGCAGTATATTCAGTGTGTGACCCTGAGCTGCCCCGGGGAGGGGACAGTTTGTGATGTCCCTGTGGGGTGCAGTATATTCAGTGTGTGACCCTGAGCTGCCCCAGGGAGGGGACAGTTTGTGATGTCCCTGTGGGGTGCAGTATATTCAGTGTGTGACCCTGAGCTGCCCCGGGGAGGGGACAGTTTGTGATGACCCTGTGGGGTGCAGTATGTTCAGTGTGTGACCCTGAGCTGCCCCGGGGAGGGGACAGTTTGTGATGTCCCTGTGGGGTGCAGTATATTCAGTGTGTGACCCTGAGCTGCCCCGGGGAGGGGACAGTTTGCGATGTCCCTGTGGGGTGCAGTATATTCAGTGTGTGACCCTGAGCTGCCCCGGGGAGGGGACAGTTTGTGATGTCCCTGTGGGGTGCAGTATATTCAGTGTGTGACCCTGAGCTGCCCCAGGGAGGGGACAGTTTGTGATGTCCCTGTGGGGTGCAGTATATTCAGTGTGTGACCCTGAGCTGCCCCGGGGAGGGGACAGTTTGCGATGTCCCTGTGGGGTGCAGTATATTCAGTGTGTGACCCTGAGCTGCCCCGGGGAGGGGACAGTTTGTGATGTCCCTGTGGGGTGCAGTATATTCAGTGTGTGACCCTGAGCTGCCCCGGGGAGGGGACAGTTTGTGATGTCCCTGTGGGGTGCAGTACATTCAGTGTGTGACCCTGAGCTGCCCCGGGGAGGGGACAGTTTGTGATGTCCCTGTAGGGTGCAGTATATTCAGTGTGTGACCCTGAGCTGCCCCGGGGAGGGGACAGTTTGTGATGTCCCTGTGGGGTGCAGTATATTCAGTGTGTGACCCTGAGCTGCCCCGGGGAGGGGACAGTTTGTGATGTCCCTGTGGGGTGCAGTATATTCAGTGTATGACCCTGAGCTGCCCCGGGGAGGGGACAGTTTGTGATGTCCCTGTGGGGTGCAGTATATTCAGTGTGTGACCCTGAGCTGCCCCGGGGAGGGGACAGTTTGTGATGTCCCTGTGGGGTGCAGTATATTCATTGTGTGACCCTGAGCTGCCCCGGGGAGGGGACAGTTTGTGATGTCCCTGTGGGGTGCAGTATATTCAGTGTGTGACCCTGAGCTGCCCCGGGGAGGGGACAGTTTGTGATGTCCCTGTGGGGTGCAGTATATTCAGTGTGTGACCCTGAGCTGCCCCAGGGAGGGGACAGTTTGTGATGTCCCTGTGGGGTGCAGTATATTCAGTGTGTGACCCTGAGGTGCCCCGGGGAGGGGACAGTTTGTGATGTCCCTGTGGGGTGCAGTGTATTCAGTGTATGACCCTGAGCTGCCCCGGGGTGGGGACAGTTTGTGATGTCCCTGTGGGATGCAGTATATTCAGTGTGTGACCCTGAGGTGCCCCAGGGAGGGGACAGTTTGTGATGTCCCTGTGGGGTGCAGTATGTTCAGTGTGTGACCCTGAGCTGCCCCAGGGAGGGGACAGTTTGTTATGTCCCTGTGGGGTGCAGTATATTCAGTGTATGACCCTGAGCTGCCCCAGGGAGGGGACAGTTTGTGATATCCCTGTGGGGTGCAGTATATTCAGTGTGTGACCCTGAGCTGCCCCAGGGAGGGGACAGTTTGTGATGTCCCTGTGGGATGCAGTATATTCAGTGTGTGACCCTGAGCTGCCCCAGGGAGGGGACAGTTTGTTATGTCCCTGTAGGGTGCAGTATATTCAGTGTGTGACCCTGAGCTGCCCCGGGGAGGGGACAGTTTGTGATGTCCCTGTGGGGTGCAGTATATTCAGTGTGTGACCCTGAGCTGCCCTGGGGAGGGGACAGTTTGTGATGACCCTGTGGGATGCAGTATATTCAGTGTATGACCCTGAGCTGCCCCGGGGAGGGGACAGTTTGTGATGTCCCTGTGGGGTGCAGTATATTCAGTGTGTGACCCTGAGCTGCCCCGGGGAGGGGACAGTTTGTGATGTCCCTGTGGGGTGCAGTATATTCAGTGTGTGACCCTGAGCTGCCCCGGGGAGGGGACAGTTTGTGATGTCCCTGTGGGGTGCAGTATATTCAGTGTATGACCCTGAGCTGCCCCGGGGAGGGGACAGTTTGTGATGTCCCTGTGGGGTGCAGTATATTCAGTGTGTGACCCTGAGCTGCCCCGGGGAGGGGACAGTTTGTGATGTCCCTGTGGGGTGCAGTATATTCAGTGTGTGACCCTGAGCTGCCCCGGGGAGGGGACAGTTTGTGATGTCCCTGAGGGGTGCAGTATATTCAGTGTGTGACCCTGAGCTGCCCCAGGGAGGGGACAGTTTGTGATGACCCTGTGGGGTGCAGTATATTCAGTGTGTGACCCTGAGCTGCCCCAGGGAGGGGACAGTTTGTGATGTCCCTGAGGGGTGCAGTATATTCAGTGTGTGACCCTTAGCTGCCCCAGGGAGGGGACAGTTTGTGATGTCCCTGAGGGGTGCAGTATATTCAGTGTGTGACCCTGAGCTGCCCCAGGGAGGGGACAGTTTGTGATGTCCCTGAGGGGTGCAGTATATTCAGTGTGTGACCCTGAGCTGCCCCGGGGAGGGGACAGTTTGTGATGTCCCTGTGGGGTGCAGTATATTCAGTGTGTGACCCTGAGCTGCCCCGGGGAGGGGACAGTTTGTGATGTCCCTGTGGGGTGCAGTATATTCAGTGTGTGACCCTGAGCTGCCCCGGGGAGGGGACAGTTTGTGATGTCCCTGTGGGGTGCAGTATATTCAGTGTGTGACCCTGAGCTGCCCCGGGGAGGGGACAGTTTGTGATGTCCCTGTGGGGTGCAGTATATTCAGTGTGTGACCCTGAGCTGCCCCGGGGAGGGGACAGTTTGTGATGTCCCTGTGGGGTGCAGTATATTCAGTGTGTGACCCTGAGCTGCCCCGGGGAGGGGACAGTTTGTGATGTCCCTGTGGGGTGCAGTATATTCAGTGTATGACCCTGAGCTGCCCCGGGGAGGGGACAGTTTGTGATGTCCCTGTGGGGTGCAGTATATTCAGTGTGTGACCCTGAGCTGCCCCGGGGAGGGGACAGTTTGTGATGTCCCTGTGGGGTGCAGTATATTCAGTGTGTGACCCTGAGCTGCCCCGGGGAGGGGACAGTTTGTGATGTCCCTGTGGGGTGCAGTATATTCAGTGTGTGACCCTGAGCTGCCCCGGGGAGGGGACAGTTTGTGATGTCCCTGTGGGGTGCAGTATATTCAGTGTGTGACCCTGAGCTGCCCCGGGGAGGGGACAGTTTGTGATGACCCTGTGGGGTGCAGTATATTCAGTGTGTGACCCTGAGCTGCCCCGGGGAGGGGACAGTTTGTGATGTCCCTGTGGGGTGCAGTATATTCAGTGTATGACCCTGAGCTGCCCCGGGGAGGGGACAGTTTGTGATGTCCCTGTGGGGTGCAGTATATTCAGTGTGTAACCCTGAGCTGCCCCGGGGAGGGGACAGTTTGTGATGACCCTGTGGGGTGCAGTATATTCAGTGTGTGACCCTGAGCTGCCCCGGGGAGGGGACAGTTTGTGATGTCCCTGTGGGGTGCAGTATATTCAGTGTGTAACCCTGAGCTGCCCCGGGGAGGGGACAGTTTGTGATGTCCCTGTGGGGTGCAGTATATTCAGTGTATGACCCTGAGCTGCCCCGGGGAGGGGACAGTTTGCGATGTCCCTGTGGGGTGCAGTATATTCAGAGTATGACCCTGAGCTGCCCCAGGGAGGGGACAGTTTGTGATGTCCCTGTGGGGTGCAGTATATTCAGTGTGTGACCCTGAGCTGCCCCAGGGAGGGGACAGTTTGTGATGACCCTGTGGGGTGCAGTATATTCAGTGTATGACCCTGAGCTGCCCCGGGGAGGGGACAGTTTGTGATGACCCTGTGGGGTGCAGTATGTTCAGTGTGTGACCCTGAGCTGCCCCGGGGTGGGGACAGTTTGTGATGTCCCTGTGGGGTGCAGTATATTCAGTGTGTGACCCTGAGCTGCCCCGGGGTGGGGACAGTTTGTGATGTCCCTGTGGGGTGCAGTATATTCAGTGTGTGACCCTGAGCTGCCCCGGGGAGGGGACAGTTTGTGATGACCCTGTGGGGTGCAGTATATTCAGAGTATGACCCTGAGCTGCCCCGGGGAGGGGACAGTTTGTGATGTCCCTGTGGGGTGCAGTATGTTCAGTGTATGACCCTGAGGTGCCCCGGGGAGGGGACAGTTTGTGATGTTCCTGTGGGGTGCAGTATATTCAGTGTGTGACCCTGAGCTGCCCCGGGGAGGGGACAGTTTGCGATGTCCCTGTGGGGTGCAGTATGTTCAGTGTATGACCCTGAGGTGCCCCGGGGAGGGGACAGTTTGTGATGTTCCTGTGGGGTGCAGTATATTCAGTGTGTGACCCTGAGCTGCCCCGGGGAGGGGACAGTTTGTGATGACCCTGTGGGGTGCAGTATATTCAGTGTGTGACCCTGAGCTGCCCCGGGGAGGGGACAGTTTGTGATGTCCCTGTGGGGTGCAGTATATTCAGTGTGTGACCCTGAGCTGCCCCGGGGAGGGGACAGTTTGTGATGTCCCTGTGGGGTGCAGTATATTCAGTGTGTGACCCTGAGCTGCCCCAGGGAGGGGACAGTTTGTGATGTCCCTGTGGGGTGCAGTATATTCAGTGTGTGACCCTGAGCTGCCCCGGGGAGGGGACAGTTTGTGGTGTCCCTGTGGGATGCAGTATATTCAGTGTGTGACCCTGAGCTGCCCCGGGGAGGGGACAGTTTGTGATGTCCCTGAGGGGTGCAGTATAATCAGTGTGTGACCCTGAGCTGCCCCAGGGAGGGGACAGTTTGTGATGACCCTGTGGGACGCAGTATATTCAGTGTATGACCCTGAGCTGCCCCGGGGAGGGGACAGTTTGTGATGTCCCTGTGGGGTGCAGTATGTTCAGTGTGTGACCCTGAGCTGCCCCGGGGTGGGGACAGTTTGTGATGTCCCTGTGGGGTGCAGTATGTTCAGTGTGTGACCCTGAGCTGCCCCGGGGAGGGGACAGTTTGTGATGTCCCTGTGGGGTGCAGTATATTCAGTGTATGATCCTGAGCTGCCCCGGGGAGGGGACAGTTTGTGATGTCCCTGTGGGGTGCAGTATATTCAGTGTGTGACCCTGAGCTGCCCCGGGGAGGGGACAGTTTGTGATGTCCCTGTGGGGTGCAGTATATTCAGTGTGTGACCCTGAGCTGCCCCGGGGAGGGGACAGTTTGTGATGTCCCTGTGGGGTGCAGTATATTCAGTGTGTGACCCTGAGCTGCCCCGGGGAGGGGACAGTTTGTGATGTCCCTGAGGGGTGCAGTATATTCAGTGTGTGACCCTGAGCTGCCCCAGGGAGGGGACAGTTTGTGATGACCCTGTGGGACGCAGTATATTCAGTGTATGACCCTGAGCTGCCCCGGGGAGGGGACAGTTTGTGATGACCCTGTGGGGTGCAGTATATTCAGTGTGTGACCCTGAGCTGCCCCGGGGAGGGGACAGTTTGTGATGTCCCTGTGGGGTGCAGTATATTCAGTGTGTGACCCTGAGCTGCCCCGGGGAGGGGACAGTTTGTGATGTCCCTGTGGGGTGCAGTATGTTCAGTGTGTGACCCTGAGCTGCCCCGGGGAGGGGACAGTTTGTGATGTCCCTGTGGGGTGCAGTATATTCAGTGTGTGACCCTGAGCTGCCCCGGGGAGGGGACAGTTTGTGATGTCCCTGTGGGGTGCAGTATATTCAGTGTGTGACCCTGAGCTGCCCCGGGGAGGGGACAGTTTGTGATGTCCCTGTGGGGTGCAGTATATTCAGTGTGTGACCCTGAGCTGCCCCAGGGAGGGGACAGTTTGTGATGTCCCTGTGGGGTGCAGTATATTCAGTGTGTGACCCTGAGCTGCCCCGGGGAGGGGACAGTTTGTGATGTCCCTGTGGGGTGCAGTATATTCAGTGTGTGACCCTGAGCTGCCCCGGGGAGGGGACAGTTTGTGATGACCCTGTGGGGTGCAGTATATTCAGTGTGTGACCCTGAGCTGCCCCGGGGAGGGGACAGTTTGTGATGACCCTGTGGGGTGCAGTACATTCAGTGTATGACCCTGAGCTGCCCCAGGGTGGGGACAGTTTGTGATGTCCCTGTGGGGTGCAGTATGTTCAGTGTGTGACCCTGAGCTGCCCCGGGGAGGGGACAGTTTGTGATGTCCCTGTGGGGTGCAGTATATTCAGTGTGTGACCCTGAGCTGCCCCGGGGAGGGGACAGTTTGCGATGTCCCTGTGGGGTGCAGTATATTCAGTGTGTGACCCTGAGCTGCCCCGGGGTGGGGACAGTTTGTGATGTCCCTGTGGGGTGCAGTATATTCAGTGTGTGACCCTGAGCTGCCCCGGGGAGGGGACAGTTTGTGATGTCCCTGTGGGGTGCAGTATATTCAGTGTGTGACCCTGAGCTGCCCCGGGGAGGGGACAGTTTGTGATGACCCTGTGGGGTGCAGTATATTCAGTGTGTGACCCTGAGCTGCCCCGGGGAGGGGACAGTTTGTGATGACCCTGTGGGGTGCAGTATATTCAGTGTGTGACCCTGAGCTGCCCCAGGGAGGGGACAGTTTGTGATGTCCCTGTGTGGTGCAGTATATTCAGTGTGTGACCCTGAGCTGCCCCGGGGAGGGGACAGTTTGTGATGACCCTGTGGGGTGCAGTATATTCAGTGTGTGACCCTGAGCTGCCCCGGGGAGGGGACAGTTTGTGATGTCCCTGTGGGGTGCAGTATATTCAGTGTGTCACCCTGAGCTGCCCCAGGGTGGGGACAGTTTGTGATGTCCCTGTGGGGTGCAGTATATTCAGTGTGTGACCCTGAGCTGCCCCGGGGAGGGGACAGTTTGTGATGTCCCTGTGGGGTGCAGTATATTCAGTGTGTGACCCTGAGCTGCCCCGGGGAGGGGACAGTTTGTGATGTCCCTGTGGGGTGCAGTATATTGAGTGTGTGACCCTGAGCTGCCCCGGGGTGGGGACAGTTTGTGATGTCCCTGTGGGGTGCAGTATATTCAGTGTGTGACCCTGAGCTGCCCCGGGGTGGGGACAGTTTGTGATGACCCTGTGGGGTGCAGTATATTCAGTGTGTGACCCTGAGCTGCCCCGGGGAGGGGACAGTTTGTGATGTCCCTGTGGGGTGCAGTATATTCAGTGTATGACCCTGAGCTGCCCCGGGGTGGGGACAGTTTGTGATGTCCCTGTGGGGTGCAGTATATTCAGTGTGTGACCCTGAGCTGCCCCGGGGAGGGGACAGTTTGTGATGTCCCTGTGGGGTGCAGTATATTCAGTGTGTGACCCTGAGCTGCCCCGGGGAGGGGACAGTTTGCGATGTCCCTGTGGGGTGCAGTATATTCAGTGTGTGACCCTGAGCTGCCCCGGGGAGGGGACAGTTTGTGATGTCCCTGTGGGGTGCAGTATATTCAGTGTGTGACCCTGAGCTGCCCCGGGGAGGGGACAGTTTGTGATGTCCCTGTGGGATGCAGTATATTCAGTGTGTGACCCTGAGCTGCCCCGGGGAGGGGACAGTTTGTGATGACCCTGTGGGGTGCAGTATATTCAGTGTGTGACCCTGAGCTGCCCCGGGGAGGGGACAGTTTGTGATGTCCCTGTGGGGTGCAGTATATTCAGTGTATGACCCTGAGCTGCCCCGGGGAGGGGACAGTTTGTGATGTCCCTGTGGGGTGCAGTATATTCAGTGTATGACCCTGAGCTGCCCCGGGGAGGGGACAGTTTGTGATGTCCCTGTGGGATGCAGTATATTCAGTGTGTGACCCTGAGCTGCCCCGGGGAGGGGACAGTTTGTGATGTCCCTGTGGGGTGCAGTATATTCAGTGTGTGACCCTGAGCTGCCCCGGGGAGGGGACAGTTTGTGATGTCCCTGTGGGGTGCAGTATGTTCAGTGTGTGACCCTGAGCTGCCCCGGGGAGGGGACAGTTTGTGATGTCCCTGTGGGGTGCAGTATATTCAGTGTGTGACCCTGAGCTGCCCCGGGGAGGGGACAGTTTGTGATGTCCCTGTGGGGTGCAGTATATTCAGTGTGTGACCCTGAGCTGCCCCGGGGAGGGGACAGTTTGTGATGTCCCTGTGGGGTGCAGTATATTCAGTGTGTGACCCTGAGCTGCCCCGGGGAGGGGACAGTTTGTGATGTCCCTGTGGGGTGCAGTATATTCAGTGTATGACCCTGAGCTGCCCCGGGGAGGGGACAGTTTGTGATGTCCCTGTGGGGTGCAGTATATTCAGTGTGTGACCCTGAGCTGCCCCGGGGAGGGGACAGTTTGCGATGTCCCTGTGGGGTGCAGTATATTCAGTGTGTGACCCTGAGCTGCCCCGGGGAGGGGACAGTTTGTGATGACCCTGTGGGGTGCAGTATATTCAGTGTATGACCCTGAGCTGCCCCGGGGAGGGGACAGTTTGTGATGTCCCTGTGGGGTGCAGTATATTCAGTGTATGACCCTGAGCTGCCCCGGGGAGGGGACAGTTTGTGATGTCCCTGTGGGGTGCAGTATATTCAGTGTATGACCCTGAGCTGCCCCGGGGAGGGGACAGTTTGTGATGTCCCTGTGGGGTGCAGTATATTCAGTGTGTGACCCTGAGCTGCCCCGGGGAGGGGACAGTTTGTGATGTCCCTGTGGGGTGCAGTATATTCAGTGTGTGACCCTGAGCTGCCCCGGGGAGGGGACAGTTTGTGATGTCCCTGTGGGGTGCAGTATATTCAGTGTGTGACCCTGAGCTGCCCCGGGGAGGGGACAGTTTGTGATGTCCCTGTGGGGTGCAGTATATTCAGTGTATGACCCTGAGCTGCCCCAGGGAGGGGACAGTGTGTGATGTCCCTGTGGGGTGCAGTATATTCAGTGTGTGACCCTGAGCTGCCCCGGGGAGGGGACAGTTTGTGATGTCCCTGTGGGGTGCAGTATATTCAGAGTGTGACCCTGAGCTGCCCCGGGGTGGGGACAGTTTGTGATGTCCCTGTGGGGTGCAGTATATTCAGTGTGTGACCCTGAGCTGCCCCGGGGAGGGGACAGTTTGTGATGTCCCTGTGGGGTGCAGTATATTCAGTGTGTGACCCTGAGCTGCCCCGGGGAGGGGACAGTTTGTGATGTCCCTGTGGGGTGCAGTATATTCAGTGTATGACTCTGAGCTGCCCCGGGGAGGGGACAGTTTGTGATGTCCCTGTGGGGTGCAGTATATTCAGTGTGTGACCCTGAGCTGCCCCGGGGAGGGGACAGTTTGTGATGTCCCTGTGGGGTGCAGTATATTCAGTGTGTGACCCTGAGCTGCCCCAGGGAGGGGACAGTTTGTGATGTCCCTGTGGGATGCAGTATATTCAGTGTGTGACCCTGAGCTGCCTTGGGGAGCGGACAGTTTGTGATGACCCTGTGGGGTGCAGTATATTCAGTGTGTGACCCTGAGCTGCCCCAGGGAGGGGACAGTTTGTGATTTCCCTGTGGGGTGCACTATATTCAGTGTGTGACCCTGAGCTGCCCCGGGGAGGGGACAGTTTGTGATGTCCCTGTGGGATGCAGTATATTCAGTGTGTGACCCTGAGCTGCCTTGGGGAGCGGACAGTTTGTGATGACCCTGTGGGGTGCAGTATATTCAGTGTGTGACCCTGAGGTGCCCCGGGGAGGGGACAGTTTGCGATGTCCCTGTGGGGTGCAGTATATTCAGTGTGTGACCCTGAGCTGCCCCGGGGTGGGGACAGTTTGTGATGTCCCTGTGGGGTGCAGTATATTCAGTGTGTGACCCTGAGCTGCCCCGGGGAGGGGACAGTTTGCGATGTCCCTGTGGGGTGCAGTATATTCAGTGTGTGACCCTGAGCTGCCCCAGGGAGGGGACAGTTTGTGATGTCCCTGTGGGGTGCAGTATATTCAGTGTGTGACCCTGAGCTGCCCCGTGGAGGGGACAGTTTGTGATGTCCCTGTGGGGTGCAGTATATTCAGTGTGTGACCCTGAGCTGCCCCAGGGAGGGGACAGTTTGTGATGTCCCTGTGGGGTGCAGTATGTTCAGTGTGTGACCCTGAGCTTTCTCGGGGAGGGGACAGTTTGTGATGTCCCTGTGGGGTGCAGTATATTCAGTGTGTGACCCTGAGCTGCCCCGGGGAGGGGACAGTTTGCGATGTCCCTGTGGGGTGCAGTATATTCAGTGTGTGACCCTGAGCTGCCCCGGGGAGGGGACAGTTTGTGATGTCCCTGTGGGATGCAGTATATTCAGTGTGTGACCCTGAGCTGCCCCGGGGAGGGGACAGTTTGTGATGTCCCTGTGGGGTGCAGTATATTCAGTGTGTGACCCTGAGCTGCCCCGGGGAGGGGACAGTTTGTGATGTCCCTGTGGGGTGCAGTATGTTCAGTGTGTGACCCTGAGCTGCCCCGGGGAGGGGACAGTTTGTGATGTCCCTGTGGGGTGCAGTATGTTCAGTGTGTGACCCTGAGCTGCCCCGGGGAGGGGACAGTTTGTGATGTCCCTGTGGGGTGCAGTATATTCAGAGTATGACCCTGAGCTGCCCCGGGGAGGGGACAGTTTGTGATGTCCCTGTGGGATGCAGTATATTCAGTGTGTGACCCTGAGCTGCCCCAGGGAGGGGACAGTTTGTGATGTCCCTGTGGGGTGCAGTATATTCAGTGTGTGACCCTGAGCTGCCCCGGGGAGGGGACAGTTTGTGGTGTCCCTGTGGGGTGCAGTATATTCAGTGTGTGACCCTGAGCTGCCCCGGGGTGGGGACAGTTTGTGATGTCCCTGTGGGGTGCAGTATATTCAGTGTGTGACCCTGAGCTGCCCCGGGGAGGGGACAGTTTGTGATGTCCCTGTGGGGTGCAGTATATTCAGTGTGTGACCCTGAGCTGCCCCGGGGAGGGGACAGTTTGTGATGTCCCTGTGGGGTGCAGTATATTCAGTGTATGACCCTGAGCTGCCCCGGGGTGGGGACAGTTTGTGATGTCCCTGTGGGGTGCAGTATATTCAGTGTGTGACCCTGAGCTGCCCCGGGGAGGGGACAGTTTGTGATGACCCTGTGGGGTGCAGTATATTCAGTGTGTGACCCTGAGCTGCCCCGGGGAGGGGACAGTTTGTGATGTCCCTGTGGGGTGCAGTATATTCAGTGTGTGACCCTGAGCTGCCCCGGGGAGGGGACAGTTTGTGATGTCCCTGTGGGGTGCAGTATATTCAGTGTGTGACCCTGAGCTGCCCCGGGGTGGGGACAGTTTGTGATGTCCCTGTGGGGTGCAGTATATTCAGTGTGTGACCCTGAGCTGCCCCGGGGAGGGGACAGTTTGCGATGTCCCTGTGGGGTGCAGTATATTCAGTGTGTGACCCTGAGCTGCCCCGGGGAGGGGACAGTTTGCGATGTCCCTGTGGGGTGCAGTATATTCAGTGTGTGACCCTGAGCTGCCCCGGGGAGGGGACAGTTTGTGATGTCCCTGTGGGGTGCAGTATATTCAGTGTATGACCCTGAGCTGCCCCGGGGAGGGGACAGTTTGTGATGTCCCTGTGGGGTGCAGTATATTCAGTGTGTGACCCTGAGCTGCCCCGGGGAGGGGACAGTTTGTGATGTCCCTGTGGGGTGCAGTATATTCAGTGTATGACCCTGAGCTGCCCCGGGGAGGGGACAGTTTGTGATGTCCCTGTGGGGTGCAGTATATTCAGTGTGTGACCCTGAGCTGCCCCGGGGAGGGGACAGTTTGTGATGTCCCTGTGGGGTGCAGTATATTCAGTGTGTGACCCTGAGCTGCCCCGGGGAGGGGACAGTTTGCGATGTCCCTGTGGGGTGCAGTATATTCAGTGTGTGACCCTGAGGTGCCCCAGGGAGGGGACAGTTTGTGATGTCCCTGTGGGGTGCAGTATATTCAGTGTGTGACCCTGAGATGCCCCGGGGAGGGGACAGTTTGTGATGTCCCTGTGGGGTGCAGTATATTCAGTGTGTGACCCTGAGCTGCCCCGGGGAGGGGACAGTTTGTGATGTCCCTGTGGGGTGCAGTATATTCAGTGTGTGACCCTGAGCTGCCCCGGGGAGGGGACAGTTTGTGATGTCCCTGTGGGGTGCAGTATATTCAGTGTGTGACCCTGAGGTGCCCCGGGGAGGGGACAGTTTGTGATGTCCCTGTGGGGTGCAGTATATTCAGTGTGTGACCCTGAGCTGCCCCAGGGTGGGGACAGTTTGTGATGTCCCTGTGGGGTGCAGTATATTCAGTGTGTGACCCTGAGCTGCCCCGGGGTGGGGACAGTTTGTGATGTCCCTGTGGGGTGCAGTATATTCAGTGTGTGACCCTGAGCTGCCCCGGGGAGGGGACAGTTTGTGATGTCCCTGTGGGGTGCAGTATATTCAGTGTGTGACCCTGAGCTGCCCCGGGGAGGGGACAGTTTGTGATGACCCTGTGGGGTGCATTATATTCAGTGTATGACCCTGAGCTGCCCCGGGGAGGGGACAGTTTGTGATGTCCCTGTGGGGTGCAGTATATTCAGTGTGTGACCCTGAGCTGCCCCGGGGAGGGGACAGTTTGTGATGTCCCTGTGGGGTGCAGTATATTCAGTGTGTGACCCTGAGCTGCCCCGGGGAGGGGACAGTTTGTGATGTCCCTGTGGGGTGCAGTATATTCAGTGTGTGACCCTGAGCTGCCCCAGGGAGGGGACAGTTTGTGATGTCCCTGTGGGGTGCAGTATATTCAGTGTATGACCCTGAGCTGCCCCGGGGTGGGGACAGTTTGTGATGTCCCTGTGGGGTGCAGTATATTCAGTGTATGACCCTGAGCTGCCCCGGGGAGGGGACAGTTTGTGATGACCCTGTGGGGTGCAGTATATTCAGTGTGTGACCCTGAGCTGCCCCGGGGTGGGGACAGTTTGTGATGTCCCTGTGGGGTGCAGTATATTCAGTGTGTGACCCTGAGCTGCCCCAGGGAGGGGACAGTTTGTGATGTCCCTGTGGGGTGCAGTATATTCAGTGTATGACCCTGAGCTGCCCCGGGGAGGGGACAGTTTGTGATGTCCCTGTGGGGTGCAGTATATTCAGTGTATGACCCTGAGCTGCCCCGGGGAGGGGACAGTTTGTGATGTCCCTGTGGGGTGCAGTATATTCAGTGTGTGACCCTGAGCTGCCCCGGGGAGGGGACAGTTTGTGATGTCCCTGTGGGGTGCAGTATATTCAGTGTGTGACCCTGAGCTGCCCCGGGGAGGGGACAGTTTGTGATGTCCCTGAGGGGTGCAGTATATTCAGTGTGTGACCCTGAGCTGCCCCAGGGAGGGGACAGTTTGTGATGTCCCTGTGGGGTGCAGTATATTCAGTGTGTGACCCTGAGCTGCCCCGGGGTGGGGACAGTTTGTGATGTCCCTGTGGGATGCAGTATATTCAGTGTATGACCCTGAGCTGCCCCAGGGAGGGGACAGTTTGTGATGTCCCTGTGGGGTGCAGCATATTCAGTGTATGACCCTGAGCTGCCCCGGGGAGGGGACAGTTTGTGATGTCCCTGTGGGATGCAGTATATTCAGTGTATGACCCTGAGCTGCCCCAGGGTGGGGACAGTTTGTGATGTCCCTGTGGGATGCAGTATATTCAGAGTATGAGCCCTCACACATCCTGCTCTCGGGGAAGTCATACCTCCAACTGCTGGACTCAGGTTCCATTGAGTCTGAGCCATCTTTCCCACAGTAAACCAAGCCCACAATGCAGCTGTCATTCATTTTATTATCCGTTGTTTTCGAGTTTCTCTCCATTTGTCGTGGTTTACAGAATTTGAAAAAAGCCCTTTAAAAACTAAAAATAATCTCCACTGGTGAGAAATACAATGAGCAGTAACTGTTCTCCCCTTTCAAGGGCAAGGGTAAATCTGACCCTTCACCCCTCGATTTATTCGACATGTATCCAGAATATTAAACTCCAGCTCAGTTATCAGGGTTATTAACATCAGAAACAAACCCCAACTGTTAGAATGAACATGGTTCAGTCCTGGATATGATTAACAGCAGAATCCGACCCCTGCAGTCACTGGTGAACTCGCTGGTGTGACTGCAGGTTGCAGGACAGTGTGAATCCCTTCCCACACACGGAGCAAGTGAACGGCCTCTCCCCAGTGTGAACTCGCTGGTGTGTCAGCAGGTTGGATGAATGAGTGAATCCCTTCCCACACACGGGGCAGGTAAACGGTCTCTCCCCAGTGTGAACTCGCTGGTGAATCAGCAGGTTGGATGACTGAGTGAATCCCTTCCCACACTCTGAGCAGGTGAACGGCCTCTCCCTGGTGTGAACTCGCTGATGGACCATCAAGCGGGATGAGTAAGTGAATCCCTTCCCACACACGGGACATTTAACTGGTTTCTCTCCCTTGTGAACCCACTGGTGTTCCAGCAGGTTAGCGCACTGAGTGAATCCCTTCCCACACACGGGGCAGGTGAACGGCCTCTCCCCGGTGTGACTGTGCTGGTGTGCCAGCAGGTGGCAGGAACGTCGAAACCTCTTTGCACAGAGAGAGCACCTGAACGGTCTCTCGTCAGTGTGAACTCGCTGGTGTCTCAGCAGGTGGTTGGACTGAGTGAATCCCTTCCCACACACGGGGCAGGTGAACGGCCTCTCCCCAGTGTGAACCTTCTGGTGTCTCGAAAGGTTGGATGATTCTTTATAAGTCTTCCCACACACGGGGCAGGTGAACGGCCTCTCCCCAGTGTGACTGCGTCGATGAGTTTCCAGCTGGGACGGGGAATTAAATCCCTTCCCACAGTCCCCACATTTACACTGTTTCTCCGCAGGATGACTGCATTTGTGTTTCGATAGGCCTGATGGTCGGCTGAAGCCTCGTCCGCACACAGAACACGTGGACGGTTTCTCCCCGCTGGGATTGCTGCTTTTTCTTTCCATATTCAAAGGCCGATGATATTCAGGACCTGATGAATCGAGTGACTCTGTCAGATCTTGATGTGATGTTTGGTTTGAGTTTCCCGTCTGCAAATCCTCCCCTTCCAATCCCCTGTAAAAGGAGTTTGCAAAAGTCCTCACTGTAAATACAGGATAGAAATTCAGAACAGACAATTCTAGTTTCTATGGAACATTCTTCCCGCTCATTCCCCCAGACTGTAAATCCCCGTCCCACACACTCTCCCTCCTCCCTGTGCTGAAATCCAAACCCATCGCACCATCTCCATCATTTCTTCCCTCCACTCCGAGGTTTCTCCCTCCCCCTCCCTCCGAACACCAAAGCTGCTGACTGACTGGATTCAGTTCCACAATCACTGGTTCCCCTCTCTCTCCTCCCCTGAAGGTGCTGACTCTGACTGGGTTCAGTTCGACACTCACTGGTTCCCCTCTCTCTCCTCCCTGAAGGTGCTGACTCTGACTGGGTTCAGTTCCACACTCACTGGTTCCCCTCTCTCTCCTCCCCTGAAGGTGCTGACTCTGACTGGGTTCAGTTCCACACTCACTGGTTCCCCTCTCTCTCCTCCCCTGAAGGTGCTGACTCTGACTGGGTTCAGTTCCACACTCACTGGTTCCCCTCTCTCTCCTCCCCTGAAGGTGCTGACTCTGACTGGGTTCAGTTCCACACTCACTGGTTCCTCTCTCTCCTCCCCTGAAGGTGCTGACTCTGACTGGGTTCAGTTCCACAATCACTGGTTCCCCTCTCTCTCCTCCCCTGATGGTGCTGACTCTGACTGGGTTCAGTTCCACACTCACTGGTTCCCCTCTCTCTCCTCCCCTGAAGGTGCTGACTCTGACTGGGTTCAGTTCCACACTCACTGGTTCCTCTCTCTCCTCCCCTGAAGGTGCTGACTCTGACTGGGTTCAGTTCCACAATCACTGGTTCCCCTCTCTCTCCTCCCCTGATGGTGCTGACTCTGACTGGGTTCAGTTCCACACTCACTGGTTCCCCTCTCTCTCCTCCCCTGAAGGTGCTGACTCTGACTGGGTTCAGTTCCACACTCACTGGTTCCTCTCTCTCCTCCCCTGAAGGTGCTGACTCTGACTGGGTTCAGTTCCACACTCACTGGTTCCCCTCTCTCTCCTCCCCTGAAGGTGCTGACTCTGACTGGGTTCAGTTCTACACTCACTGGTTCCCCTCTCTCTCCTCCCCTGAAGGTGCTGACTCTGACTGGGTTCAGTTCTACACTCACTGGTTCCTCTCTCTCCTCCCCTGAAGGTGCTGACTCTGACTGGGTTCAGTTCTACACTCACTGGTTCCCCTCTCTCTCCTCCCCTGAAGGTGCTGACTCTGACTGGGTTCAGTTCTACACTCACTGGTTCCCCTCTCTCTCCTCCCCTGAAGGTGCTGACTCTGACTCGGTTCAGTTCTACACTCACTGGTTCCTCTCTCTCCTCCCCTGAAGGTGCTGACTCTGACTGGGTTCAGTTCTACACTCACTGGTTCCTCTCTCTCCTCCCCTGAAGGTGCTGACTCTGACTGGGTTCAGTTCTACACTCACTGGTTCCTCTCTCTCCTCCCCTGAAGGTGCTGACTCTGACTGGGTTCAGTTCCACACTCACTGGTTCCCCTCTCTCTCCTCCCCTGAAGGTGCTGACTCTGACTGGGTTCAGTTCTACACTCACTGGTTCCCCTCTCTCTCCTCCCCTGAAGGTGCTGACTCTGACTGGGTTCAATTCTACACTCACTGGTTCCTCTCTCTCCTCCCCTGAAGGTGCTGACTCTGACTGGGTTCAGTTCTACACTCACTGGTTCCCCTCTCTCTCCTCCCCTGAAGGTGCTGACTCTGACTCGGTTCAGTTCGACACTCACTGGTTCCTCTCTCTCCTCCCCTGAAGGTGCTGACTCTGACTGGGTTCAGTTCTACACTCACTGGTTCCTCTCTCTCCTCCCCTGAAGGTGCTGACTCTGACTGGGTTCAGTTCGACACTCACTGGTTCCTCTCTCTCCTCCCCTGAAGGTGCTGACTCTGACTGGGTTCAGTTCTACACTCACTGGTTCCTCTCTCTCCTCCCCTGAAGGTGCTGACTCAGACTGGGTTCAGTTCCACACTCACTGGTTCCCCTCTCTCTCCTCCCCTGAAGGTGCTGACTCTGACTGGGTTCAGTTCCACACTCACTGGTTCCCCTCTCTCTCCTCCCCTGAAGGTGCTGACTCTGACTGGGTTCAGTTCCACACTCACTGGTTCCTCTCTCTCCTCCCCTGAAGGTGCTGACTCTGACTGGGTTCAGTTCTACACTCACTGGTTCCTCTCTCTCCTCCCCTGAAGGTGCTGACTCTGACTGGGTTCAGTTCTACACTCACTGGTTCCCCTCTCTCTCCTCCCCTGAAGGTGCTGACTCTGACTGGGTTCAGTTCTACACTCACTGGTTCCTCTCTCTCCTCCCCTGAAGGTGCTGACTCTGACTGGGTTCAGTTCTACACTCACTGGTTCCTCTCTCTCCTCCCCTGAAGGTGCTGACTCTGACTGGGTTCAGTTCTACACTCACTGGTTCCTCTCTCTCCTCCCCTGAAGGTGCTGACTCTGACTGGGTTCAGTTCCACACTCACTGGTTCCCCTCTCTCTCCTCCCCTGAAGGTGCTGACTCTGACTGGGTTCAGTTCTACACTCACTGGTTCCCCTCTCTCTCCTCCCCTGAAGGTGCTGACTCTGACTGGGTTCAATTCTACACTCACTGGTTCCTCTCTCTCCTCCCCTGAAGGTGCTGACTCTGACTGGGTTCAGTTCTACACTCACTGGTTCCCCTCTCTCTCCTCCCCTGAAGGTGCTGACTCTGACTCGGTTCAGTTCGACACTCACTGGTTCCTCTCTCTCCTCCCCTGAAGGTGCTGACTCTGACTGGGTTCAGTTCTACACTCACTGGTTCCTCTCTCTCCTCCCCTGAAGGTGCTGACTCTGACTGGGTTCAGTTCTACACTCACTGGTTCCTCTCTCTCCTCCCCTGAAGGTGCTGACTCTGACTGGGTTCAGTTCTACACTCACTGGTTCCTCTCTCTCCTCCCCTGAAGGTGCTGACTCAGACTGGGTTCAGTTCCACACTCACTGGTTCCCCTCTCTCTCCTCCCCTGAAGGTGCTGACTCTGACTGGGTTCAGTTCCACACTCACTGGTTCCCCTCTCTCTCCTCCCCTGAAGGTGCTGACTCTGACTGGGTTCAGTTCCACACTCACTGGTTCCTCTCTCTCCTCCCCTGAAGGTGCTGACTCTGACTGGGTTCAGTTCTACACTCACTGGTTCCTCTCTATCCTCCCCTGAAGGTGCTGACTCTGACTGGGTTCAGTTCTACACTCACTGGTTCCCCTCTCTCTCCTCCCCTGAAGGTGCTGACTCTGACTGGGTTCAGTTCTACACTCACTGGTTCCCCTCTCTCCCTCCCCTGAAGGTGCTGACTCTGACTGGGTTCAGTTCCACACTCACTGGTTCCCCTCTCTCTCCTCCCCTGAAGGTGCTGACTCTGACTGGGTTCAGTTCCACACTCACTGGTTCCCCTCTCTCTCCTCCCCTGAAGGTGCTGACTCTGACTGGGTTCAGTTCTACACTCACTGGTTCCCCTCTCTCTCCTCCCCTGAAGGTGCTGACTCTGACTGGGTTCAGTTCTACACTCACTGGTTCCCCTCTCTCTCCTCCCCTGAAGGTGCTGACTCTGACTGGGTTCAGTTCTACACTCACTGGTTCCCCTCTCTCTCCTCCCCTGAAGGTGCTGACTCTGACTGGGTTCAGTTCTACACTCACTGGTTCCCCTCTCTCTCCTCCCCTGATGGTGCTGACTCTGACTGGGTTCAGTTCTACACTCACTGGTTCCTCTCTCTCCTCCCCTGAAGGTGCTGACTCTGACTGGGTTCAGTTCTACACTCACTGGTTCCTCTCTCTCCTTCCCTGAAGGTGCTGACTCAGACTGGGTTCAGTTCCACACTCACTGGTTCCCCTCTCTCTCCTCCCCTGAAGGTGCTGACTCTGACTGGGTTCAGTTCCACACTCACTGGTTCCCCTCTCTCTCCTCCCCTGAAGGTGCTGACTCTGACTGGGTTCAGTTCCACACTCACTGGTTCCTCTCTCTCCTCCCCTGAAGGTGCTGACTCTGACTGGGTTCAGTTCTACACTCACTGGTTCCCCTCTCTCTCCTCCCCTGAAGGTGCTGACTCTGACTGGGTTCAGTTCTACACTCACTGGTTCCCCTCTCTCTCCTCCCCTGAAGGTGCTGACTCTGACTGGGTTCAGTTCCACACTCACTGGTTCCCCTCTCTCTCCTCCCCTGAAGGTGCTGACTCTGACTGGGTTCAGTTCTACACTCACTGGTTCCCCTCTCTCTCCTCCCCTGAAGGTGCTGACTCTGACTGGGTTCAGTTCCACACTCACTGGTTCCTCTCTCTCCTCCCCTGAAGGTGCTGACTCTGACTGGGTTCAGTTCCACAATCACTGGTTCCCCTCTCTCTCCTCCCCTGATGGTGCTGACTCTGACTGGGTTCAGTTCCACACTCACTGGTTCCCCTCTCTCTCCTCCCCTGAAGGTGCTGACTCTGACTGGGTTCAGTTCCACACTCACTGGTTCCTCTCTCTCCTCCCCTGAAGGTGCTGACTCTGACTGGGTTCAGTTCCACACTCACTGGTTCCCCTCTCTCTCCTCCCCTGAAGGTGCTGACTCTGACTGGGTTCAGTTCTACACTCACTGGTTCCCCTCTCTCTCCTCCCCTGAAGGTGCTGACTCTGACTGGGTTCAGTTCTACACTCACTGGTTCCTCTCTCTCCTCCCCTGAAGGTGCTGACTCTGACTGGGTTCAGTTCTACACTCACTGGTTCCCCTCTCTCTCCTCCCCTGAAGGTGCTGACTCTGACTGGGTTCAGTTCTACACTCACTGGTTCCCCTCTCTCTCCTCCCCTGAAGGTGCTGACTCTGACTCGGTTCAGTTCTACACTCACTGGTTCCTCTCTCTCCTCCCCTGAAGGTGCTGACTCTGACTGGGTTCAGTTCTACACTCACTGGTTCCTCTCTCTCCTCCCCTGAAGGTGCTGACTCTGACTGGGTTCAGTTCTACACTCACTGGTTCCTCTCTCTCCTCCCCTGAAGGTGCTGACTCTGACTGGGTTCAGTTCCACACTCACTGGTTCCCCTCTCTCTCCTCCCCTGAAGGTGCTGACTCTGACTGGGTTCAGTTCTACACTCACTGGTTCCCCTCTCTCTCCTCCCCTGAAGGTGCTGACTCTGACTGGGTTCAGTTCTACACTCACTGGTTCCTCTCTCTCCTCCCCTGAAGGTGCTGACTCTGACTGGGTTCAGTTCTACACTCACTGGTTCCCCTCTCTCTCCTCCCCTGAAGGTGCTGACTCTGACTCGGTTCAGTTCTACACTCACTGGTTCCTCTCTCTCCTCCCCTGAAGGTGCTGACTCTGACTGGGTTCAGTTCTACACTCACTGGTTCCTCTCTCTCCTCCCCTGAAGGTGCTGACTCTGACTGGGTTCAGTTCTACACTCACTGGTTCCTCTCTCTCCTCCCCTGAAGGTGCTGACTCTGACTGGGTTCAGTTCTGCACTCACTGGTTCCTCTCTCTCCTCCCCTGAAGGTGCTGACTCAGACTGGGTTCAGTTCCACACTCACTGGTTCCCCTCTCTCTCCTCCCCTGAAGGTGCTGACTCTGACTGGGTTCAGTTCCACACTCACTGGTTCCCCTCTCTCTCCTCCCTGAAGGTGCTGACTCTGACTGGGTTCAGTTCCACACTCACTGGTTCCCCTCTCTCTCCTCCCCTGAAGGTGCTGACTCTGACTGGGTTCAGTTCCACACTCACTGGTTCCCCTCTCTCTCCTCCCCTGAAGGTGCTGACTCTGACAGGGTTCAGTTCCACACTCACTGGTTCCCCTCTCTCTCCTCCCCTGAAGGTGCTGACTCTGACTGGGTTCAGTTCCACACTCACTGGTTCCCCTCTCTCTCCTCCCCTGAAGGTGCTGACTCTGACTGGGTTCAGTTCCACACTCACTGGTTCCCCTCTCTCTCCTCCCCTGAAGGTGCTGACTCTGACTGGGTTCAGTTCTACACTCACTGGTTCCCCTCTCTCTCCTCCCCTGAAGGTGCTGACTCTGACTCGGTTCAGTTCTACACTCACTGGTTCCTCTCTCTCCTCCCCTGAAGGTGCTGACTCTGACTGGGTTCAGTTCTACACTCACTGGTTCCTCTCTCTCCTCCCCTGAAGGTGCTGACTCTGACTGGGTTCAGTTCTACACTCACTGGTTCCTCTCTCTCCTCCCCTGAAGGTGCTGACTCTGACTGGGTTCAGTTCCACACTCACTGGTTCCCCTCTCTCTCCTCCCCTGAAGGTGCTGACTCTGACTGGGTTCAGTTCTACACTCACTGGTTCCCCTCTCTCTCCTCCCCTGAAGGTGCTGACTCTGACTGGGTTCAGTTCTACACTCACTGGTTCCTCTCTCTCCTCCCCTGAAGGTGCTGACTCTGACTGGGTTCAGTTCTACACTCACTGGTTCCCCTCTCTCTCCTCCCCTGAAGGTGCTGACTCTGACTCGGTTCAGTTCTACACTCACTGGTTCCTCTCTCTCCTCCCCTGAAGGTGCTGACTCTGACTGGGTTCAGTTCTACACTCACTGGTTCCTCTCTCTCCTCCCCTGAAGGTGCTGACTCTGACTGGGTTCAGTTCTACACTCACTGGTTCCTCTCTCTCCTCCCCTGAAGGTGCTGACTCAGACTGGGTTCAGTTCCACACTCACTGGTTCCCCTCTCTCTCCTCCCCTGAAGGTGCTGACTCTGACTGGGTTCAGTTCCACACTCACTGGTTCCCCTCTCTCTCCTCCCCTGAAGGTGCTGACTCTGACTGGGTTCAGTTCCACACTCACTGGTTCCTCTCTCTCCTCCCCTGAAGGTGCTGACTCTGACTGGGTTCAGTTCTACACTCACTGGTTCCTCTCTCTCCTCCCCTGAAGGTGCTGACTCTGACTGGGTTCAGTTCTACACTCACTGGTTCCCCTCTCTCTCCTCCCCTGAAGGTGCTGACTCTGACTGGGTTCAGTTCTACACTCACTGGTTCCCCTCTCTCTCCTCCCCTGAAGGTGCTGACTCTGACTGGGTTCAGTTCCACACTCACTGGTTCCCCCCTCTCTCCTCCCCTGAAGGTGCTGACTCTGACTGGGTTCAGTTCTACACTCACTGGTTCCCCTCTCTCTCCTCCCCTGAAGGTGCTGACTCTGACTGGGTTCAGTTCTACACTCACTGGTTCCCCTCTCTCTCCTCCCCTGAAGGTGCTGACTCTGACTGGGTTCAGTTCTACACTCACTGGTTCCTCTCTCTCCTCCCCTGAAGGTGCTGACTCTGACTGGGTTCAGTTCTACACTCACTGGTTCCCCTCTCTCTCCTCCCCTGATGGTGCTGACTCTGACTGGGTTCAGTTCTGCACTCACTGGTTCCTCTCTCTCCTCCCCTGAAGGTGCTGACTCTGACTGGGTTCAGTTCTACACTCACTGGTTCCTCTCTCTCCTCCCCTGAAGGTGCTGACTCAGACTGGGTTCAGTTCCACACTCACTGGTTCCCCTCTCTCTCCTCCCCTGAAGGTGCTGACTCTGACTGGGTTCAGTTCCACACTCACTGGTTCCCCTCTCTCTCCTCCCCTGAAGGTGCTGACTCTGACTGGGTTCAGTTCCACACTCACTGGTTCCTCTCTCTCCTCCCCTGAAGGTGCTGACTCTGACTGGGTTCAGTTCTACACTCACTGGTTCCCCTCTCTCTCCTCCCCTGAAGGTGCTGACTCTGACTGGGTTCAGTTCTACACTCACTGGTTCCCCTCTCTCTCCTCCCCTGAAGGTGCTGACTCTGACTGGGTTCAGTTCTACACTCACTGGTTCCCCTCTCTCTCCTCCCCTGAAGGTGCTGACTCTGACTGGGTTCAGTTCCACACTCACTGGTTCCCCTCTCTCTCCTCCCCTGAAGGTGCTGACTCTGACTGGGTTCAGTTCTACACTCACTGGTTCCCCTCTCTCTCCTCCCCTGAAGGTGCTGACTCTGACTGGGTTCAGTTCTACACTCACTGGTTCCCCTCTCTCCCTCCCCTGAAGGTGCTGACTCTGACTGGGTTCAGTTCCACACTCACTGGTTCCCCTCTCTCTCCTCCCCTGAAGGTGCTGACTCTGACTGGGTTCAGTTCCACACTCACTGGTTCCCCTCTCTCTCCTCCCCTGAAGGTGCTGACTCTGACTGGGTTCAGTTCTACACTCACTGGTTCCCCTCTCTCTCCTCCCCTGAAGGTGCTGACTCTGACTGGGTTCAGTTCTACACTCACTGGTTCCCCTCTCTCTCCTCCCCTGAAGGTGCTGACTCTGACTGGGTTCAGTTCTACACTCACTGGTTCCTCTCTCTCCTCCCCTGAAGGTGCTGACTCTGACTGGGTTCAGTTCTACACTCACTGGTTCCCCTCTCTCTCCTCCCCTGATGGTGCTGACTCTGACTGGGTTCAGTTCTACACTCACTGGTTCCTCTCTCTCCTCCCCTGAAGGTGCTGACTCTGACTGGGTTCAGTTCTACACTCACTGGTTCCTCTCTCTCCTCCCCTGAAGGTGCTGACTCAGACTGGGTTCAGTTCCACACTCACTGGTTCCCCTCTCTCTCCTCCCCTGAAGGTGCTGACTCTGACTGGGTTCAGTTCCACACTCACTGGTTCCCCTCTCTCTCCTCCCCTGAAGGTGCTGACTCTGACTGGGTTCAGTTCGACACTCACTGGTTCCTCTCTCTCTCCTCCCCTGAAGGTGCTGACTCTGACTGGGTTCAGTTCTACACTCACTGGTTCCCCTCTCTCTCTCCTCCCCTGAAGGTGCTGACTCTGACTGGGTTCAGTTCTACACTCACTGGTTCCCCTCTCTCTCCTCCCCTGAAGGTGCTGACTCTGACTGGGTTCAGTTCTACACTCACTGGTTCCTCTCTCTCCTCCCCTGAAGGTGCTGACTCTGACTGGGTTCAGTTCCACACTCACTGGTTCCCCTCTCTCTCCTCCCCTGAAGGTGCTGACTCTGACTGGGTTCAGTTCCACACTCACTGGTTCCCCTCTCTCTCCTCCCCTGAAGGTGCTGACTCTGACTGGGTTCAGTTCTACACTCACTGGTTCCCCTCTCTCTCCTCCCCTGAAGGTGCTGACTCTGACTGGGTTCAGTTCCACACTCACTGGTTCCCCTCTCTCTCCTCCCCTGAAGGTGCTGACTCTGACTGGGTTCAGTTCTACACTCACTGGTTCCCCTCTCTCTCCTCCCCTGAAGGTGCTGACTCTGACTGGGTTCAGTTCCACACTCACTGGTTCCCCTCTCTCTCCTCCCCTGAAGGTGCTGACTCTGACTGGGTTCAGTTCCACACTCACTGGTTCCCCTCTCTCTCCTCCCCTGAAGGTGCTGACTCTGACTGGGTTCAGTTCCACACTCACTGGTTCCCCTCTCTCTCCTCCCCTGAAGGTGCTGACTCTGACTGGGTTCAGTTCTACACTCACTGGTTCCCTTCTCTCTCCTCCCCTGAAGGTGCTGACTCTGACTGGGTTCAGTTCCACACTCACTGGTTCCCCTCTCTCTCCTCCCCTGAAGGTGCTGACTCTGACTGGGTTCAGTTCTACACTCACTGGTTCCTCTCTCTCTCCTCCCCTGAAGGTGCTGACTCTGACTGGGTTCAGTTCTACACTCACTGGTTCCCCTCTCTCTCCTCCCCTGAAGGTGCGGACTCTGACTGGGTTCAGTTCTACACTCACTGGTTCCTCTCTCTCTCCTCCCCTGAAGGTGCTGACTCTGACTGGGTTCAGTTCCACACTCACTGGTTCCCCTCTCTCTCTTCCCCTGAAGGTGCTGACTCTGACTGGGTTCAGTTCCACACTCACTGGTTCCCCTCTCTCTCTCCCTCCCCTGAATGTACTGACTCTGACTGGGTTCAGTTCTACACTCACTGGTTCCCCTCTCTCCTCCCCTGAAGGTGCGGACTCTGACTGGGTTCAGTTCGACACTCACTGGTTCCCCTCTCTCTCTTCCCCTGAAGGTGCTGACTCTGACTGGGTTCAGTTCCACACTCACTGGTTCCCCTCTCTCCTCCCCTGAAGGTACTGACTCTGACTGGGTTCAGTTCCACACTCACTGGTTCCTCTCTCTCCTCCCCTGAAGGTGCTGACTCTGACTGGGTTCAGTTCTACACTCACTGGTTCCCCTCTCTCTCCTCCCCTGAAGGTACTGACTCTGACTGGGTTCAGTTCCACACTCACTGGTTCCTCTCTCTCCTCCCCTGAAGGTGCTGACTCTGACTGGGTTCAGTTCTACACTCACTGGTTCCTCTCTCTCCTCCCCTGAAGGTGCTGACTCTGACTGGGTTCAGTTCTACACTCACTGGTTCCCCTCTCTCTCCTCCCCTGAAGGTGCTGACTCTGACTGGGTTCAGTTCTACACTCACTGGTTCCCCTCTCTCTCCTCCCCTGAAGGTACTGACTCTGACTGGGTTCAGTTCTACACTCACTGGTTCCCCTCTCTCTCCTCCCCTGAAGGTGCTGACTCTGACTGGGTTCAGTTCCACACTCACTGGTTCCTCTCTCTCCTCCCCTGAAGGTGCTGACTCTGACTGGGTTCAGTTCCACACTCACTGGTTCCCCTCTCTCTCCCGCCCCTGATGGTGCTGACTCTGACTGGGTTCAGTTCCACACTCACTGGTTCCCCTCTCTCTCCTCCCCTGAAGGTACTGACTCTGACTGGGTTCAGTTCCACACTCACTGGTTCCCCTCTCTCTCCTCCCCTGAAGGTACTGACTCTGACTGGGTTCAGTTCCACACTCACTGGTTCCCCTCTCTCTCCTCCCCTGAAGGTGCTGACTCTGACTGGGTTCAGTTCTGCACTCACTGGTTCCCCTCTCTCTCCTCCCCTGAAGGTGCTGACTCTGACTGGGTTCAGTTCCACACTCACTGGTTCCCCTCTCTCTCCTCCCTGAAGGTGCTGACTCTGACTGGGTTCAGTTCCACACTCACTGGTTCCCCTCTCTCTCCTCCCTGAAGGTGCTGACTCTGACTGGGTTCAGTTCTACACTCACTGGTTCCCTTCTCTCTCCTCCCCTGAAGGTGCTGACTCTGACTGGGTTCAGTTCCACACTCACTGGTTCCCCTCTCTCCCTCCCCTGAAGGTGCTGACTCTGACTGGGTTCAGTTCTACACTCACTGGTTCCCCTCTCTCTCCTCCCCTGAAGGTGCTGACTCTGACTGGGTTCAGTTCTACACTCACTGGTTCCCCTCTCTCTCCTCCCCTGAAGGTGCTGACTCTGACTGGGTTCAGTTCTACACTCACTGGTTCCCCTCTCTCTCCTCCCCTGAAGGTGCTGACTCTGACTGGGTTCAGTTCTACACTCACTGGTTCCTCTCTCTCCTCCCCTGAAGGTGCTGACTCTGACTGGGTTCAGTTCTACACTCACTGGTTCCCCTCTCTCTCCTCCCATGAAGGTGCTGACTCTGACTGGGTTCAGTTCCACACTCACTGGTTCCCCTCTCTCTCCTCCCCCTGAAGGTGCTGACTCTGACTGGGTTCAGTTCTACACTCACTGGTTCCCCGCTCTCTCCCTCTCCCTGAAGGTGTTGACTCTGACTGGGTTCAGTTCCACACTCACTGGTTCCCCTCTCTCTCCTCCCCTGAAGGTGCTGACTCTGACTGGGTTCAGTTCTGCACTCACTGGTTCCCCTCTCTCTCCTCCCTGAAGGTGCTGACTCTGACTGGGTTCAGTTCCACACTCACTGGTTCCCCTCTCTCTCCTCCCCTGAAGGTGCTGACTCTGACTGGGTTCAGTTCTGCACTCACTGGTTCCCCTCTCTCTCCTCCCTGAAGGTGCTGACTCTGACTGGGTTCAGTTCCACACTCACTGGTTCCCCTCTCTCTCCTCCCCTGAAGGTGCTGACTCTGACTGGGTTCAGTTCTGCACTCACTGGTTCCCCTCTCTCTCCTCCCTGAAGGTGCTGACACTGACTGGGTTCAGTTCCACACTCACTGGTTCCCCTCTCTCTCCTCCCTGAAGGTGCTGACTCTGACTGGGTTCAGTTCTACACTCACTGGTTCCCTTCTCTCTCCTCCCCTGAAGGTGCTGACTCTGACTGGGTTCAGTTCTACACTCACTGGTTCCCCTCTCTCTCCTCCCCTGAAGGTGCTGACTCTGACTGGGTTCAGTTCTACACTCACTGGTTCCTCTCTCTCCTCCCCTGAAGGTGCTGACTCTGACTGGGTTCAGTTCTACACTCACTGGTTCCCCTCTCTCTCCTCCCATGAAGGTGCTGACTCTGACTGGGTTCAGTTCCACACTCACTGGTTCCCCTCTCTCTCCTCCCCCTGAAGGTGCTGACTCTGACTGGGTTCAGTTCTACACTCACTGGTTCCCCTCTCTCTCCCTCTCCCTGAAGGTGTTGACTCTGACTGGGTTCAGTTCTACACTCACTGGTTCCCCTCTCTCTCCTCCCCTGAAGGTGCTGACTCTGACTGGGTTCAGTTCTACACTCACTGGTTCCCTTCTCTCTCCTCCCCTGAAGGTACTGACTCTGACTGGGTTCAGTTCCACACTCACTGGTTCCCCTCTCTCTCCTCCCCTGAAGGTGCTGACTCTGACTGGGTTCAGTTCTGCACTCACTGGTTCCCCTCTCTCCTCCCCTGAAGGTGCTGACTCTGACTGGGTTCAGTTCTGCGCTCACTGGTTCCCCTCTCTCTCCTCCCCTGAAGGTACTGACTCTGACTGGGTTCAGTTCTACACTCACTGGTTCCCCTCTCTCTCCTCCCCTGAAGGTGCTGACTCTGACTGGGTTCAGTTCTACACTCACTAGTTCCCCTCTCTCTCCTCCCCTGAAGGTGCTGACTCTGACTGGGTTCAGTTCTACACTCACTGGTTCCCCTCTCTCCTCCCCTGAAGGTGCTGACTCTGACTGGGTTCAGTTCTACACTCACTGGTTCCTCTCTCTCTCCTCCCCTGAAGGTGCTGACTCTGACTGGGTTCAGTTCTACACTCACTGGTTCCCCTCTCTCCTCCCCTGAAGGTGCTGACTCTGACTGGGTTCAGTTCTACACTCACTGGTTCCCCTCTCTCCTCCCCTGAAGGTGCTGACTCTGACTGGGTTCAGTTCTACACTCACTGGTTCCCCTCTCTCCTCCCCTGAAGGTGCTGACTCTGACTGGGTTCAGTTCTGCACTCACTGGTTCCCCTCTCTCCTCCCCTGAAGGTGCTGACTCTGACTGGGTTCAGTTCTACACTCACTGGTTCCCCTCTCTCTCCTCCCCTGAAGGTGCTGACTCTGACTGGGTTCAGTTCTACACTCACTGGTTCCCCTCTCTCTCCTCCCCTGAAGGTGCTGACTCTGACTGGGTTCAGTTCTACACTCACTGGTTCCCCTCTCTCCTCCCCTGAAGGTGCTGACTCTGACTGGGTTCAGTTCTACACTCACTGGTTCCCCTCTCTCCTCCCCTGAAGGTGCTGACTCTGACTGGGTTCAGTTCTGCACTCACTGGTTCCCCTCTCTCCTCCCCTGAAGGTGCTGACTCTGACTGGGTTCAGTTCTACACTCACTAGTTCCTCTCTCTCCTCCCCTGAAGGTGCTGACTCTGACTGGGTTCAGTTCTACACTCACTGGTTCCTCTCTCTCCTCCCCTGAAGGTGCTGACTCTGACTGGGTTCAGTTCTACACTCACTGGTTCCCCTCTCTCCTCCCCTGAAGGTGCTGACTCTGACTGGGTTCAGTTCTACACTCACTGGTTCCCCTCTCTCCTCCCCTGAAGGTGCTGACTCTGACTGGGTTCAGTTCGACACTCACTGGTTCCTCTCTCTCCTCCCCTGAAGGTGCTGACTCTGACTGGGTTCAGTTCTACACTCACTGGTTCCCCTCTCTCCTCCCCTGAAGGTGCTGACTCTGACTGGGTTCAGTTCCACACTCACTGGTTCCACTCTCTCCTCCCCTGAAGGTGCTGACTCTGACTGGGTTCAGTTCTCCACTCACTGGTTCCCCTCTCTCCTCCCCTGAAGGTGCTGACTCTGACTGGGTTCAGTTCCACACTCACTGGTTCCTCTCTCTCCTCCCCTGAAGGTGCTGACTCTGACTGGGTTCAGTTCTACACTCACTGGTTCCCCTCTCTCCTCCCCTGAAGGTGCTGACTCTGACTGGGTTCAGTTCCACACTCACTGGTTCCACTCTCTCCTCCCCTGAAGGTGCTGACTCTGACTGGGTTCAGTTCTACACTCACTGGTTCCCCTCTCTCCTCCCCTGAAGGTGCTGACTCTGACTGGGTTCAGTTCCACACTCACTGGTTCCTCTCTCTCCTCCCCTGAAGGTGCTGACTCTGACTGGGTTCAGTTCCACACTCACTGGTTCCCCTCTCTCTCCTCCCCTGAAGATACTGATTCTGACTGGGTTCAGTTCAACACTCACTGGTTCCCCTCTCTCTCCTCCCCTGAAGGTGCTGACTCTGACTGGGTTCAGTTCCACACTCACTGGTTCCCCTCTCTCTCCTCCCCTGAAGGTGCTGACTCTGACTGGGTTCAGTTCCGCACTCACTGGTTCCTCTCTCTCTCCTCCCCTGAAGGTGCTGACTCTGACTGGGTTCAGTTCCACACTCACTGGTTCCCCTCTCTCATAGAATCATAGAAGTTACAACATGGAAACAGGCCCTTCGGCCCAACATGTCCATGTCGCCCAGTTTATACCACTAAGCTAGTCCCAATTGCCTGCACTTGGCCCATATCCCTCTATACCCATCTTACCCATGTCACTGTCCAAATGCTTTTTAAAAGACAAAATTGTACCCGCCTCTACTACTGCCTCTGGCAGCTCGTTCCAGACACTCACCACCCTTTGAGTGAAAAAATTGCCCCTCTGGACCCTTTTGTATCTCTCCCCTCTCACCTTAAATCTATGCCCCCTCGTTATAGACTCCCCTACCTTTGGGAAAAGATTTTGACTATCTACCTTATCTATGCCCCTCATTATTTTATAGACTTCTATAAGATCACTCCTTAACCTCCTACTCTCCAGGGAAAAAAGTCCCAGTCTGTCTTACCTCTCCCTGTAAGTCAAACCATCAAGTCCCGGTAGCATCCTAGTAAATCTTTTCTGCACTCTTTCTAGTTTAATAATATCCTTTCTATAATAGGGTGACCAGAACTGTACACAGTATTCCAAGTGTGGCCTCACCAATGCCCTGTACAACTTCAACAAGACATCCCAACTCCTGCATTCAATGTTCTGACCAATCAAACCAAGCATGCCGAATGCCTTCTTCACCACCCTATCCACCTGTGACTCCACTTTCAAGGAGCTATGAATCTGTACTCCGAGATCTCTTTGTTCTATAACTCTCCCCAACGCCCTACCATTAACGGAGTAGGTCCTGGCCCGATTCGATCTACCAAAATGCATCACCTCACATTTATCTAAATTAAACTCCATCTGCCATTCATCGGCCCACTGGCCCAATTGATCAAGATCCCGTTGCAATCCCAGATAACCTTCTTCACTGTCCACAATGCCACCAATCTTGGTGTCATCTGCAAACTTACTAACCATGCCTCCTAAATTCTCATCCAAATCATTAATATAAATAACAAATAACAGCGGACCCAGCACCGATCCCTGAGGCACACCGCTGGACACAGGCATCCAGTTTGAAAAACAACCCTCTACAACCACCCTCTGTCTTCTGTCGTCAAGCCAATTTTGTATCCAATTGGCTACCTCACCTTGGATCCCATGAGATTTAACCTTATGTAACAACCTACCATGCGGTACCTTGTCAAATGCTTTGCTGAAGTCCATGTAGACCACGTCTACTGCACAGCCCTCATCTATCTTCTTGGTTACCCCTTCAAAAAACTCAATCAAATTCGTGAGACATGATTTTCCTCTCACAAAACCATGCTGACTGTTCCTAATTAGTCCCTGCCTCTCCAAATGCCTGTAGATCCTGTCCCTCAGAATACCCTCTAACAACTTACCCACTACAGATGTCAGGCTCACTGGTCTGTAGTTCCCAGGCTTTTCCCTGCCGCCCTTCTTAAACAAAGGCACAACATTTGCTACCCTCCAATCTTCAGGCACCTCACCTGTAGCGGTGGATGATTCAAATATCTCTGCTAGGGGACCCGCAATTTCCTCCCTAACCTCCCATAACGTCCTGGGATACATTTCATCAGGTCCCGGAGATTTATCTACCTTGATGCGCGTTAAGACTTCCAGCACCTCCCTCTCTGTAATATGTACACTCCTCAAGACATCACTATTTATTTCCCCAAGTTCCCTAACATCCATGCCTTTCTCAACCGTAAATACCGATGTGAAATATTCATTCAGGATCTCACCCATTTCTTGTGGTTCCGCACATAGATGACCTTGTTGATCCTTAAGAGGCCCTACTCTCTCCCTAGTTCCCCTTTTGCCCTTTATGTATTTGTAGAAGCTCTTTGGATTCACCTTTGCCTGATCTGCCAAAGCAATCTCATATCCCCTTTTTGCCCTCCTGATTTCTCTCTTAACTCTACTCCGGCAATCTCTATACTCTTCAAGGGATCCACTTGATCCCAGCTGCCTATGCATGTCTCACCTCCCTGAAGGTACTGACTCTGACTGGGTTCAGTTCCACACTCACTGGTTCCCCTCTCTCTCCTCCCCTGAAGGTGCTGACTCTGACTGGGTTCAGTTCCACACTCACTGGTTCCCCTCTCTCTCCTCCCCTGAAGGTGCTGACTCTGACTGGGTTCAGTTCTACACTCACTAGTTCCCCTCTCTCTCCTCTCCTGAAGGTGCTGACTCTGACTGGGTTCAGATTGACAATCACTGATCCCCCTCCAGAAGAGATGAGGTCAGTGACGGACTGAGAATTGATGGTGTGGTGTTCGGTCGTGAGGTCACGGTCCAGGGGGAGGTGGGCGGAGTTGTCTCTCTTAAAGCAAAGTGTTAATCAGATCAGCAACAGAGTTTTGCAAACTGACTGGAAGTGATCTGATGAAGGGTGCTGGTAATAATAACGCTAATGATTTGTCTTTATATTGTCAGTCGTTTAACCATTACCTTTCATTTGTTAAACAGGGATGTAGATTCTTAAAGTGTAATGTTGTAATATCTTAAAGTCGTTCCAATTGTCGAGAGACACAGCCATTCACAGATGGTGACCACTGAACATTTAAACTCAGACTGACCCTAAAGCATCAGCAGGTTCTCGCGTCACGTCACCATCTGTTTAATTGAGGAAGTTAATTGGAAAGAGAGAGAGTTTGAGAGAACGGTGAGATAATTGTAAGGACAGGACAACTGTGACAAACATCTTTTTAATTAAAGTTTCGAACAAGGGTCGTGGGGCCCTCAATTATACGGATTCAAAGACAGAATTATAATTAAATATTTCACTTGTGGAATAACAATTAAATGACGAGAGAGAGAAATGTGCAATAAGGCGACGAAATAGGGAGTTCCACTGATCTCATTCACCCAATGGAAAAAGAACTCGTCAGGGAGGAATTCTGCTGATTAATTGAGTTCTTATAATGTTGTAGGTTCTCATCAGTTTCTCCTATCTGGAGTTGTCTTTAACATTTTGATATCATCATGTAATGTGTAAGCATGTCGATGGTCACATATCAGGGATTAGGGAAAGGTACATGAACTGCGGTGGGAATTTGGATTCAAATTCGACCTAAATACTGAGCTCATAACTGTATCGTATTAGAGTCCCCATTGCCCAGTGTGTGGTTTTAAACACTTGATAAATCTGTGAACCATGACCAGAACGTTCCAGTAACCACACCGATTGACGAATAGAAAAAATATCTAATCATAAATAAATGCATTCCTCTGATATCTCCAACTTAGCTAACCTGCTTTAATTATTCTCACATCCTCTGGGTCCTGTACTTCTTTTACTCCTCCACTATCTCCCATTGTGCCTCCTTTTGTCTTCTGTTATTATAACTTCTGTCATTTACCCATCTCCTGTTCCCCACCCAACATTACAGCTCAATCTTTTCCTTTCCTCTCTCTCACTCTCCCCCCTGCCCCGGTCCTATCACACTGTCCCTCCCCATATGCTGACCATCTGCAATATCTCCCAGTTCTGATTGAGGGCACTCCCTGATCTATCACCATTTTTCCTTCCTTCACAGACACTCTCTGACCGGTCGCCAGTTCTCCTTCATTTACAGACGCTCCCTGACCCTCACCATTTCTCCTTCATTTACAGACGCTCCCTAACCGGTCGCCAGTTCTCCTTCATTTACAGATGTGGAGATGCCGGTGATGGACTGGGGTTGACAATTGTAAACAAATTCATTTACAGACATTCCCCAGACCGGTCACCATTTCTCTTTCATTTACAGACGCTCCCCTGACCGGTCACCATTTCTCCTTCATTTACAGACACTCCCTGACCGGTCGCCATTTCTCCTCCATTTACAGACGCTCCCTGACCGGTCACCATTTCTCCTTCATTTACAGACGCTCCCCTGACCGGTCACCATTTCTCCTTCATTTACAGACGCTCCCCTGACCGGTCACCATTTCTACTTCATTTATAGACGCTCCCTGACCGGTCACCATTTCTCCTTCATTTACAGACGCTCCCCTGACCGGTCACCATTTCTCTTTCATTTACAGACGCTCCCCTGACCGGTCACCATTTCTCTTTCATTTACAGATGCTCCCCTGACCGGTCACCATTTCTCCTTCATTTACAGACGCTCCCCTGACCGGTCACCATTTCTCCTCCATTTACAGACGCTCCCTGACCGGTCACCATTTCTCCTCCATTTACAGACGCTCCCTGACCGGTCACCATTTCTCCTCCATTTACAGACGCTCCCTGACCCTCACCATTTCTCCTCCATTTACAGACGCTCCCTGACCGGTCACCATTTCTCCTTCATTTACAGATGCTCCCTGACCCTCACCATTTCTCCTCCATTTACAGACGCTCCCTGACCGGTCGCCATTTCTCCTCCATTTCCAGACGCTCCCTGACCGGTCACCATTTCTCCTCCATTTACAGACGCTCCCTGACCGGTCGCCATTTCTCCTCCATTTCCAGACGCTCCCTGACCCTCACCATTTCTCCTCCATTTACAGACGCTCCCTGACCGGTCGCCATTTCTCCTCCATTTACAGACGCTCCCTGACCGGTCGCCATTTCTCCTCCATTTACAGACGCTCCCTGACCGGTCGCCATTTCTCCTCCATTTACAGACGCTCCCTGACCGGTCACCATTTCTCCTCCATTTACAGACGCTCCCTGACCGGTCGCCATTTCTCCTCCATTTACAGACGCTCCCTGACCGGTCACCATTTCTCCTCCATTTACAGACGCTCCCTGACCGGTCGCCATTTCTCCTCCATTTACAGACGCTCCCTGACCGGTCACCATTTCTCCTCCATTTACAGACGCTCCCTGACCCTCACCATTACTCCTTCATTTACAGACGCTCCCTGACCCTCACCATTTCTCCTCCATTTACAGACGCTCCCTGACCGGTCGCCATTTCTCCTCCATTCCCCGCACTTCCCGCCTGTCCTGGAGTTTGGCGCTGACCCCGCGAGTAATGTTCCCGCTTTTACCTTCGGCCCAAAGGCCGCACTCGGTGTTTGTGGAGCCTGCGGCCTCCCCCCGGGGTCGAGTAGCCCGCTCCACCCCAGCTCTCTCTCACCTGCACCGGCCGCTCCGACTCGCCCCGGACCCACTGACCGCGCATGCTCAGGACTCCCTCACCCCCACGATGAGCCTGTGCCGCGCCTGCGCGCTGGGCTCCGCTGATTCAGATAGGGCGCATTCAGTATCGCGCTGCATGCTGGGTGATGGAGCCGCCATTTCGCGTCTCGGTCTCCATCTCACAGGAAGGAGATTGGAGCAAGAACAAAGAAAATAAACGGAAACCCGAGCGCTTTGTGCCATTAAAAACCGCCACCAACACTCAGCATCGGTGCGCCCCCCAATTCAGTAAACTCCAGAAAAGATTTGTACCGGTCACTTTTATTAAATTCGTTTTATTAAATGTTGTAACTGATGAGTTCAATTATTGATAATTTGGCGAACTGCGCCTCAGGACCGTCCGACTGACTGTTAACCCGGTGCTGGTGATTAACATTAGTTAGTAAAATGGATGAATTCAGGACAGACAGCAGGGATTATTTGAGGAATAACACAGTGTGGTGATAAAGGGAATTCAGTGGGTGTTGTGTGGATGGATTGTCTAAAGGTGTTTGAGAAGGTGCCGCACAGGAGGCTTGTTGATAAAATTAAGGCTCACGGAATTGAAGGGAGTGGGGCAGCGTGGACAGGAAGTTGGGGAAAGGGCAGAAAACAGAGAGTCGTGGATAATGGATATTGTTCAGACTGGAGGGATGTAAACAGTGGTATCCCCCAGGGTCAGTGTTGGGACCATTGCTCTTCTCAATACAGGGAAATGATCTGGGCTTGGGTATATCGGGCACAAGATGGAAATCTCCAAAGGGACCAGTGCTCAGTGTGAAGAGCACTGTAAGTGATTTCAGTGTGACATATACAGGTTAGGAAATGGGACAGGTAGATGTCAGATGAAATTTAACACAGAGAAATGTGAGGTGATAGATTTTGGGAGGAAGAATAAGGAGATGAAATGTATACTCAATGGCAAAACTTTAAAATGATTAAAGGAGCAGAGAGACTTAGGGGTGTAAGATTGTAGCAAACACCTTGTCTTATCAATGAATAGGTTCGAGAGTGCAGTGTCAGAAACTTTAATACTTTATTAAGAAATATGAGATGAGCAGATTCTCTGTCCCACATCGATCCATCAATCAGGGGAAACATCCAAGTCCCCCGTGTCCGCAGTAACTTACATCAGGTCAGCCCGCTGGATGGAACCTCGGACGCCCTGAGCCTGATCACCAGTCCTGAACCTCAGGCGCCCTGAGCTTGATCACCAGTCCTGAACCTCAGGCGCCCTGAGCTTGATCACCAGTCCTGAACCTCAGGCGCCCTGAGCTTGATCACCGGTCCTGAACCTCAGGCGCCCTGAGCTTGATCACCAGTCCTGAACCTCAGGCGCCCTGAGCTTGATCACCAGTCCTGAACCTCAGGTGCCCTGAGCTTGATCACCAGTCCTGAACCTCAGGCGCCCTGAGCTTGATCACCAGTCCTGAACCTCAGGCGCCCTGAGCTTGATCACCAGTCCTGAACCTCAGGCGCCCTGAGCTTGATCACCAGTCCTGAATCTCAGGCGCCCTGAGCTTGATCACCGGTCCTGAACCTCAGGCGCCCTGAGCTTGATCACCAGTCCTGAACCTCAGGCGCCCTGAGCTTGATCACCAGTCCCGATCCTCAGGCGCCCTGAGCTTGATCACCAGTCCTGAACCTCAGGTGCCCTGAGCTTGATCACCAGTCCTGAACCTCAGGCGCCCTGAGCTTGATCACCAGTCCTGAACCTCAGGCGCTCTGAGCTTGATCACCAGTCCTGAACCTCAGGCGCCCTGAGCTTGATCACCAGTCCTGAACCTCAGGCGCCCTGAGCTTGATCACCAGTCCTGAACCTCAGGCGCCTGAGCTTGATCTCTGGTCCCGAACCTCAGGCGCCCTGAGCTTGATCACCAGTCCTGAACCTCAGGCGCCCTGAGCTTGATCACCAGTCCTGAACCTCAGGCGCCCTGAGCTTGATCACCAGTCCTGAACCTCAGGCGCCCTGAGCTTGATCACCAGTCCTGAACCTCAGGCGCCCTGAGCTTGATCACCAGTCCTGAACCTCAGGCGCCCTGAGCTTGATCACCGGTCCTGAACCTCAGGCGCCTGAGCTTGATCTCTGGTCCCGAACCTCAGGCGCCTTGAGCTTGATCACCAGTCCTGAACCTCAGGCGCCCTGAGCTTGATCACCAGTCCTGAACCTCAGGCGCCCTGAGCTTGATCTCCGGTCCTGAACCTCAGGCGCCCTGAGCTTGATCTCCGGTCCTGAACCTCAGGCGCCCTGAGCTTGATCACCGGTCCCGAACCTCAGGCACCCTGAGCTTGATCACCAGTCCCGAACCTCAGGCGCCCTGAGCTTGATCACCAGTCCCGAACCTCAGGCACCCTGAGCTTGATCACCAGTCCCGAACCTCAGGCACCCTGAGCTTGATCACCAGTCCCGAACCTCAGGCACCCTGAGCTTGATCACCAGTCCCGAACCTCAGGCGCCCTGAGCTTGATCACCAGTCCTGAACCTCAGGCGCCCTGAGCTTGATCTCTGGTCCTGAACCTCAGGCGCCCTGAGCTTGATCTCCGGTCCCGAACCTCAGGCGCCCTGAGCCTGATCTCTGGTCCTGAACCTCAGGCGCCCTGAGCTTGATCACCAGTCCTGAACCTCAGGCGCCCTGAGCTTGATCACCAGTCCTGAACCTCAGGCGCCCTGAGCTTGATCTCTGGTCCTGAACCTCAGGCACCCTGAGCTTGATCACCTGTCCTGAACCTCAGGCGCCCTGAGCTTGATCACCAGTCCTGAACCTCAGGCGCCCTGAGCTTGATCACCAGTCCCGAACCTCAGGCGCCCTGAGCTTGATCTCCGGTCCTGAATCTCAGGCGCCCTGAGCTTGATCACCAGTCCTGAACCTCGGACGCCCTGAGCTTGATCTCTGGTCCTGAACCTCAGGCGCCCTGAACTTGATCTCCGGTCCCGAACCTCAGGCGCCCTGAGCTTGATCTCTGGTCCTGAACCTCAGGCGCCCTGAGCTTGATCTCCGGTCCTGAACCTCAGGCGCCCTGAGCTTGATCTCTGGTCCCGAACCTCAGGCGCCCTGAGCTTGATCACCGGTCCTGAACCTCAGGCGCCCTGAGCTTGATCTCCGGTCCCGAACCTCAGGCGCCCTGAGCTTGATCACCAGTCCTGAACCTCAGGCGCCCTGAGCTTGATCACCAATCCCGAACTTCAGGCGCCCTGAGCTTGATCTCTGGTCCTGAACCTCAGGCGCCCTGAGCTTGATCTCCGGTCCCGAACCTCAGGCGCCCTGAGCTTGATCTCTGGTCCTGAACCTCAGGCGCCCTGAGCTTGATCTCCGGTCCTGAACCTCAGGCGCCCTGAGCTTGATCACCAGTCCTGAACCTCAAGCGCCCTTAGCTTGATCTCCGGTCCTGAACCTCAGGCGCCCTGAGCTTGATCACCAGTCCCGAACCTCAGGCGCCCTGAGCTTGATCTCCGGTCCTGAACCTCAGGCGCCCTGAGCTTGATCTCCATTCCTGAACCTCAGACGCCCTGAGCTTGATCACCGGTCCTGAACCTCAGGCGCCCTGAGCTTGATCTCCAGTCCTGAACCTCAGGCGCCCTGAGCTTGATCTCCAGTCCTGAACCTCAGGCGCCCTGAGCTTGATCTCCGCTCCCAAACCTCAGGCGCCCTGAGCTTGATCACCAGTCCCGAACCTCAGGCGTACTGAGCTTGATCACCAGTCCCGAACGTCAGGTGCCCTGAGCTTGATCACCAGTCCTGAACCTCAGGCGCCCTGAGCTTGATCACCAGTCCCGAACCTCAGGCGCCCTGAGCTTGATCTCCGGTCCAGAACCTCAGGCGCCCTGAGCTTGAGCTCCGGTCCTGAACCTCAGGCGCCCTGAGCTTGATCACCAGTCCCGAACCTCAGGCGCCCTGAGCTTGATCTCCGGTCCCGAACCTCAGGCGCCCTGAGCTTGATCTCTGGTCCCGAACCTCAGGCGCCCTGAGCTTGATCACCTGTCCCGAACCTCAGGCGCCCTGAGCTTGATCACCGGTCCCGAACCTCAGGCGCCTTGAGCCTGATCTCTGGTCCTGAACCTCAGGCGCCCTGAGCTTGATCTCCGGTCCTGAACCTCAGGCGCCCTGAGCTTGATCTCTGGTCCTGAACCTCAGGCGCCCTGAGCTTGATCTCCGGTCCCGAACCTCAGGCGCCCTGAGCTTGATCACCAGTCCTGAACCTCAGGCGCGCTGAGCTTGATCTCTGGTCCTGAACCTCAGGCGCCCTGAGCTTGATCACCAGTCCTGAGCCTCAGGCGCCCTGAGCTTGATCACTGGTCCCGAACCTCAGGCGCCCTGAGCTTGATCTCTGGTCCCGAACCTCAGGCGCCCTGAGCTTGATCTCCGGTCCTGAACCTCAGGCGCCCTGAGCTTGATCACCAGTCCTGAACCTCAGGCGCCATGAGCTTGATCTCTGGTCCCGAACCTCAGGCGCCCTGAGCTTGATCACCAGTCCTGAACCTCAGGCGCCCTGAGCTTGATCTCCGGTCCCGAACCTCAGCGCCCTGAGCTTGATTTCTGGTCCTGAACCTCAGGCACCCTGAGCTTGATCACCAGTCCTGAACCTCAGGCGCCCTGAGCTTGATCTCCGGTCCCGAACCTCAGGCGCTCTGAGCTTGATCACCAGTCCTGAACCTCAGACGCCCTGAGCTTGATCACCAGTCCTGAATCTCTGGCGCCCTGAGCTTGATCTCTGGTCCTGAACCTCAGGCGCCCTGAGCTTGATCACCAGTCCTGAACCTCAGGCGCCCTGGGCTTGATCTCCGGTCCCGAACCTCAGGCGCTCTGAGCTTGATCTCCGGTCCTGAACCTCAGGCGCCCTGAGCTTGATCTCTGGTCCTGAACCTCAGGCGCCCTGAGCTTGATCACCAGTCCTGAACCTCAGGCGCCCTGGGCTTGATCTCCGGTCCCGAACCTCAGGCGCCCTGAGCTTGATCACCAGTCCTGAACCTCAGGCGCCCTGAGCTTGATCTCTGGTCCTGAACCTCAGGCGCCCTGAGCTTGATCTCCGGTCCTGAACCTCAGGCGCCCTGAGCTTGATCACCAGTCCTGAACCTCAGGCGCCCTTAGCTTGATCTCCGGTCCTGAACCTCAGGCGCCCTGAGCTTGATCACCAGTCCCGAACCTCAGGCGCCCTGAGCTTGATCTCCGGTCCTGAACCTCAGGCGCCCTGAGCTTGATCTCCAGTCCTGAACCTCAGACGCCCTGAGCTTGATCACCAGTCCTGAACCTCTGGCGCCCTGAGCTTGATCTCTGGTCCTGAACCTCAGGCGCCCTGAGCTTGATCACCAGTCCTGAACCTCAGGCGCCCTGGGCTTGATCTCCGGTCCCGAACCTCAGGCGCTCTGAGCTTGATCTCCGGTCCTGAACCTCAGGCGCCCTGAGCTTGATCTCTGGTCCTGAACCTCAGGCGCCCTGAGCTTGATCACCAGTCCTGAACCTCAGGCGCCCTGGGCTTGATCTCTGGTCCCGAACCTCAGGCGCTCTGAGCTTGATCTCCGGTCCCGAACCTCAGGCGCCCTGAGCTTGATCACCAGTCCTGAACCTCAGGCGCCCTGAGCTTGATCTCTGGTCCTGAACCTCAGGCGCCCTGAGCTTGATCACCAGTCCCGAACCTCAGGCGCCCTGAGCTTGATCACTAGTCCCGAACCTCAGGCGCCCTGAGCCTGATCTCTGGTCCTGAACCTCAGGCGCCCTGAGCTTGATCTCTGGTCGTGAACCTCAGGCGCCCTGAGCTTGATCTCCGGTCCCGAACCTCAGGCGCTCTGAGCTTGATCTCCGGTCCTGAACCTCAGGCGCCCTGAGCTTGATCTCTGGTCCTGAACCTCAGGCGCCCTGAGCTTGATCACCAGACCTGAACCTCAGGCGCCCTGGGCTTGATCTCCGGTCCCGAACCTCAGGCGCTCTGAGCTTGATCTCCGGTCCCGAACCTCAGGCGCCCTGAGCTTGATCACCAGTCCTGAACCTCAGGCGCCCTGAGCTTGATCTCTGGTCCTGAACCTCAGGCGCCCTGAGCTTGATCACCAGTCCCGAACCTCAGGCGCCCTGAGCTTGATCTCCGGTCCCGAACCTCAGGCGCCCTGAGCTTGATCACCAGTCCTGAACCTCAGGCGCCCTGGGCTTGATCTCCGGTCCCGAACCTCAGGCGCCCTGAGCTTGATCTCCGGTCCTGAACCTCAGGCGCCCTGAGCTTGATCACCAGTCCTGAACCTCAGGCGCCCTGAGCTTGATCTCCGGTCCTGAACCTCAGGCGCCCTGAGCTTGATCACCAGTCCCGAACCTCAGGCGCCCTGAGCTTGATCACCAGTCCTGAACCTCAGGCGCCCTGAGCTTGATCTCTGGTCCTGAACCTCAGGCGCCCTGAGCTTGATCTCCGGTCCTGAACCTCAGGCGCCCTGAGCTTGATCTCCGGTCCTGAACCTCAGGCGCCCTGAGCTTGATCACCAGTCCGGAACCTCAGGTGTCCTGAGCTTGATCTCCGGTCCTGAACCTCAGGCGCCCTGAGCTTGATCACCAGTCCTGAACCTCAGGCGCCCTGAGCTTGATCTCCGGTCCTGAACCTCAGGCGCCCTGACCTTGATCACCAGTCCCGAACCTCAGGCGCCCTGAGCTTGATCACCAGTCCTGAACCTGAGGCGCCCTGAGCTTGATCACCAGTCCTGAACCTCAGGCGCCCTGAGCTTGATCACCAGTCCTGAACCTCAGGCGCCCTGAGCTTGATCACCAGTCCTGAACCTCAGGCGCCCTGAGCTTGATCACCAGTCCTGAACCTCAGGCGCCCTGAGCTTGATCACCAGTCCTGAACCTCAGGCGCCCTGAGCTTGATCACCAGTCCCGAACCTCAGGCGCCCTGAGCTTGATCACCAGTCCTGAACCTCAGGCGCCCTGAGCTTGATCACCAGTCCCGATTGCCCCATTCCATCAGTATCCCCTCACTTTTATACCCTGTCGTGACCCATCTCTATTCCTCACTCTTTATCTTCCCGGCTAGGTTTAGGCAGGAATCGAGGAAATGACAGTCGGAATTTCTCTGATCTGCGATTTACAGGAAGACACATGCCTTGTTTCCCAGCAGTTACTCATCTCCAGTCATCTTCTCCTAAACTGACCTGCCTACTGTTAATTATGTTATTTCTTATCGTGACATAATTATAAGTATAAACATCACATATAATAATCTAACCTATTCTGTTACTCACTCTGGTGTCACCTCATATTGCGATTAATAACAAAGTCCTGTCCTTCCTCCTTATCTGATTCATTTCTCACCAGCCCATTCTGGGGAGTGGGATGTCTGATCAGTGTTGCCGTGGTGACCTGTCTGATTCTCCAACTCAGACTGAACTTCTCTTTCCCACAATACACGTTCTATCAGCCGTTTGATGTCAGTGTATTCTGGCCATGTTATGTCAATATCTCTAAAACCCACAAGGGGTTCAGATACACGAACCTTTCAAAGTGCGACGAGTTGTTGATGGAAACACATGACGTCCTCGGCGTTACAAATAGGGGTTAGAGTACAAAAGGGCAGAGGTCATGGAAACCAGTACAAATTAAATTACTGGTTCGGCTGCAGTTCGAATATTGGGTCATGTTTTGGGCAGGAAGGATGTCAAGGCCAGGGAGAGGGTGCGGAAGAGACTCACTGGGATGATATCAGAGACGGGAGGCTTCAGTTATGAGGAGAGACCAGAGAAACTGGGGAACTTTTCATCAGAACATAGAAGGGTAAGGGGAGATCAGAGAGATGTGTTCAAAATTTGATTGGGTAAATCAGGAAGGAACTATTTCCACTGGTTGGTAAGTCAGTAACTGGAGAGAATCAAATTCAAATCGTCACCAGCAGATTCAGATCCAGGGCTGAAATATCAAACACACTGTTCAGGAATGTTCAGGACACTCCCTGTCCTTCCGGATCAGTGTCCGGGGGAGAAACTGCCGGGTTTCTCATATCTTTGGGTTAAATGTTACTTTCAACAAGGCGCTGGTTGTCAGTGCCGGAGAATGGGGCATTTTGAGCACCTAGTGTCTGCTTCGAACACTCCCAGGGCAGGTACAGCACAGGTTAGATACAGAGTAAAGCTCCCTCTATACTGTCCCATCAAACACTCCCAGGGCAGGTACAGCACAGGTTAGATACAGAGTAAAGCTCCCTCTACACTGTCCCATCAAACACTCCCAGGGCAGGTACAGCACGGGTTAGATACAGAGTAAAGCTCCCTCCACACTGTCCCATCAAACACTCCCAGGGCAGGTACAGCACGGGTTAGATACAGAGTAAAGCTCCCTCTATACTGTCCCATCAAACACTCCCAGGGCAGGTACAGCACGGGTTAGATACAGAGTAAATCTCCCTCTACACTGTCCCATCAAACACTCCCAGGGCAGGTACAGCACGGGTTAGATACAGAGTAAAGCTCCCTCTACACTGTCCCATCAAACACTCCCAGGGCAGGTACAGCACGGGTTAGATACAGAGTAAAGCTCCCTCTACACTGTCCCATCAAACACTCCCAATGCAGGTACAGCACGGGTTAGATACAGAGTAAAGCTCCCTCTACACTGTCCCATCAAACACTCCCAACGCAGGTACAGCACGGGTTAGGTACAGAGCAAAGCTCCCTCTACACTGTCCCATCAAACACTCCCAGGGCAGGTACAGCACGGGTTAGATACAGAGTAAAGCTCCCTCTACACTGTCCCATCAAACACTCCCAGGGCAGGTACAGCACGGGTTAGGTACAGAGTAAAGCTCCCTCTACAGTCTCCCATCAAACACTCCCAGGGCAGGTACAGGGTTAGATACAGAGTCAAGCTCCCTCTACACTCTCCCATCAAACACTCCCAGGGCAGGTACAGCACGGGTTAGATACAGAGTAAAGCTCCCTCTACACTGTCCCATCAAACACTCCCGGGGCAGGTACAGCACGGGTTAGATACAGAGTAAAGCTCCCTCTACACTGTCCCATCAAGCACTCCCAGGGCAGGTACAGCACGGGTTAGATACAGAGTAAAGCTCCCTCTACACTGTCCCATCAAACACTCCCAACGCAGGTACAGCACGGGTTAGGTACAGAGTAAAGCTCCCTCTACACTGTCCCATCAAACACTCCCAGGGCAGGTACAGCACGGGTTAGATACAGAGTAAAGCTCCCTCTACACTGTCCCATCAAACACTCCCGGGGCAGGTACAGCACGGGTTAGATACAGAGTAAAGCTCCCTCTGCACTGTCCCATCAAACACTCCCGGGGCAGGTACAGGGTTAGATACAGAGTCAAGCTCCCTCTACACTGTCCCATCAAACACTCCCAGGGCAGGTACAGCACGGGTTAGATACAGAGTCAAGCTCCCTCTACACTGTCCCATCAAACACTCCCAGGGCAGGTACAGGGTTAGATACAGAGTCAAGCTCCCTCTACACTCTCCCATCAAACACTCCCAGGGCAGGTACAGGGTGAGATACAGAGTCAAGCTCCCTCTACACTGTCCCATCAAACACTCCCAGGGCAGGTACAGCACGGGTTAGATACAGAGTCAAGCTCCCTCTACACTGTCCCATCAAACACTCCCAGGGCAGGTACAGCACGGGTTAGATACAGAGTAAAGCTCCCTCGACACTGTCCCATCAAACACTCCCGGGGCAGGTACAGCACAGGTTAGATACAGAGTAAAGCTCCCTCTACACTGTCCCATCAAACACTCCCAGGGCAGGTCCAGCACAGGTTAGATACAGAGTAAAGCTCCCTCGACACTGTCCCATCAAACACTCCCGGGGCAGGTCCAGCACAGGTTAGATACAGAGTAAAGCTCCCTCGACACTGTCCCATCAAACACTCCCAGGGCAGGTACAGCACGGGTTAGATACAGAGTAAAGCTCCCTCGACACTGTCCCATCAAACACTCCCAGGGCAGGTACAGCACGGGTTAGATACAGAGTAAAGCTCCCTCTACACTGTCCCATCAAACACTCCCAGGGCAGGTACAGGGTTAGATACAGAGTAAAGCTCCCTCGACACTGTCCCATCAAACACTCCCGGGGCAGGTCCAGCACAGGTTAGATACAGAGTAAAGCTCCCTCGACACTGTCCCATCAAACACTCCCGGGGCAGGTACAGCACGGGTTAGATACAGAGTAAAGCTCCCTCTACACTGTCCCATCAAACACTCCCGGGGCAGGTACAGCACGGGTTAGATACAGAGTAAAGCTCCCTCTACACTGTCCCATCAAACACTCCCGGGGCAGGTACAGCACGGGTTAGATACAGAGTAAAGCTCCCTCTACACTGTCCCATCAAACCTCTACCACCTAGAAGGACAAGAGCAGCAGGCACATGGGAACAACACCACCTGCACGTTCCCCTCCAAGTCACACACCATCCCGACTTGGAAATATATCGCCGTTCCTTCATCGTCGCTGGGTCAAAATCCTAGAATTCCCTTCCTAACAGCACTGTGGGAGAACCGTCACCACACGGACTGCAGCGGTTCAAGAAGGCAGCTCACCACCACCTTCTCAAGTGCAATTGGGGATGGGCAATAAATGCCGGCCTCGCCAGCGACGCCCACATCCCATAAACAAATTTTTGAAAAACACTCCCAGGGCAGGTGCAGCACGGGTTAGATACAGAGTAAAGCTCCCTCTACACTGTCCCATCAAACACTCCCGGGGCAGGTACAGCACGGGTTAGATACAGAGTAAAGCTCCCTCTACACTGTCCCATCAAACACTCCCAGGGCAGGTACAGCACGGGTTGAGATACAGAGTAAAGCTCCCTCTACACTGTCCCATCAAACACTCCCGGGGCAGGTACAGCACGGGTTAGATACAGAGTAAAGCTCCCTCTACACTGTCCCATCAAACACTCCCGGGGCAGGTACAGCACGGGTTAGATACAGAGTAAAGCTCCCTCTGCACTGTCCAATCAAACACTCCCAGGGCAGGTACAGCACGGGTTAGATACAGAGTAAAGCTCCCTCTGCACTGTCCCATCAAACACTCCCGGGGCAGGTACAGCACAGGTTAGATACAGAGTAAAGCTCCCTCTTCAGGAGCAAGATTAGAAAACATTTCTACACACAAAGGGTTGTAGAAGTTTGGAACTCTCTTCCGCAAACGGCAATTGATACTAGCTCAATTGCTAAATTTAAATCTGAGATAGATGGCTTTTTGGCAACCAAAGGTATTAAGGGATATGGGCCAAAGGCAGGTATATGGAGTTAGATCACAGATCAGCCATGATCTTATCAAATGGCGGAGCAGGCACGAGGGGCTGAATGGCCTACTCCTGTTCTATGTTCCTACACTGACCCATCAAACACTCCCAAGCCAGATATAAAAAAAAACTTCTCCTCATCTCTCCCTTGGCTTTTTTGCCTTTTACCTTAAATCTGTGTCCTCTGGTTACTGACCCTCCTGCCACTGGAAACAGTTTCTCCTTATTTACTCTATCAAAACCCCACATAATTTTGAACATCTCGATTAAATCTCCTCTTAACCTTCTCTGTTCTAAGGAGAACAACCCGAGCTTCTCCAGTCTCTCCACATAACTGAAGTCCCTCATCCCTGGAACCATTCCAGTAAATCTCCTCTGCACCCCCTCTAAGGCCTTGACATCCTTCCTAAAGTGCGGTGCCCAGAACTGGACACAATACTCCAGCTGTGGCCTAACCCAGTGTTTTATAAAGGTTCAGCATGACTTCCTTGCTTTTGTACTCTGTGCCTCTATTTATAAATGTAAGGAAGAATAAATAAATGCCGGCCTCACCAGCGACGCCCACATCCCATAAACAAATTTAAAAAAACACTCCCAGGGCAGGTACAGCACGGGTTAGATACAGAGTAAAGCTCCCTCTACACTGTCCCATCAAACACTCCCAGGGCAGGTACAGCACGGGTTAGATACAGAGTAAAGCTCCCTCTACACTGTCCCATCAAACACTCCCGGGGCAGGTACAGCACGGGTTAGATACAGAGTAAAGCTCCCTCTACACTGTCCCATCAAACACTCCCAGGGCAGGTACAGCACGGGTTAGATACAGAGTAAAGCTCCCTCTGCACTGTCCCATCAAACACTCCCAGGGCAGGTACAGCACGGGTTAGATACAGAGTAAAGCTCCCTCCACACTGTCCCATCAAACACTCCCAGGGCAGGTACAGCACGGGTTAGATACAGAGTAAAGCTCCCTCTACACTGTCCCATCAAACACTCCCGGGGCAGGTACAGCACGGGTTAGATACAGAGTAAAGCTCCCTCTACACTGTCCCATCAAACACTCCCAGGGCAGGAACAGCACGGGTTAGATACAGAGTAAAGCTCCCTCTGCACTGTCCCATCAAACACTCCCAGGGCAGGAACAGCACGGGTTAGATACAGAGTAAAGCTCCCTCTGCACTGTCCCATCAAACACTCCCAGGGCAGGTACAGCACGGGTTAGATACAGAGTAAAGCTCCCTCTACACTGTCCCATCAAACACTCCCAGGGCAGGTACAGCACGGGTTAGATACAGAGTAAAGCTCCCTCTACACTGTCCCATCAAACACTCCCAGGGCAGGAACAGCACGGGTTAGATACAGAGTAAAGCTCCCTCTGCACTGTCCCATCAAACACTCCCAGGGCAGGAACAGCACGGGTTAGATACAGAGTAAAGCTCCCTCTACACTGTCCCATCAAACACTCCCAGGGCAGGAACAGCACGGGTTAGATACAGAGTAAAGCTCCCTCTGCACTGTCCCATCAAACACTCCCAGGGCAGGAACAGCACGGGTTAGATACAGAGTAAAGCTCCCTCTGCACTGTCCCATCAAACACTCCCAGGGCAGGTACAGCACGGGTTAGATACAGAGTAAAGCTCCCTCTACACTGTCCCATCAAACACTCCCGGGGCAGGTACAGCACGGGTTAGATACAGAGTAAAGCTCCCTCTTCAGGAGCGAGACCACCTGACGAAGGAGAAAGCCTCCGAAAGCTTGTGATTTTCAAATAAAACAGTTGGACTATAACCTGGTGTTGTAAGATTCCTTACATTTGTCAACCCCAGTCCATCACCGGCATCTCCACATCATGTCTATTAATAAAGCCCAGGATCCCAAATGCTTTTTTAACAGCCTTCCCAACCTGTCCTGCCACCTTCAAAGATTTGTCTACACACACCCCCAGGTCTCTCTGTTCCTGCACCCCCGTTAAAATTGTACCATTTCGTTTATTCTGCCTCTCCTCATTTTTCCTTCCAAAATCCATCACTGTCTGTGAATCACTTTGGGATGTTCTAAGGGTGTGAAAGATGCTAAATGAAGACAACAATTTTCTCTCTCTCTCTTTACGAGCCCATTTAAGGTTGTAGATTTTGCTCCAATGATTAATTAGGGATTGATATTCCAAGTGAACCATTTTATTGCAGGAATAACTTCAGCTGGGAGTCAGTGAATGAAGAGGAATCATCACAGACAGCAGCTCTCCAAGGGACACTGCTCAACAGATCAATTAGCTCCAATCTCATCTCAGGAGATCTCAACCACTCAACATACTGTCCACAGGGGAGTTCTCCCGGTGCCCTGGGACCAACATTCGTGCTTCAAACAACACCAGCAAAAAAACACTTGACTGAACGGCCACTCGTCTCATTGCTGTTTGTGGGATCAAGCTGGCTGCCCCGGAACAACAGGGACTGCACTTCAAAAGGACTTGTCGTATCTTAAGCGACATTAAAAAGTCTCAATACACTGTGTGTTGAATACAAAGCTGATTTATTTGACATTTATCCAGAATATTAACCCCTGAAACTGGGCTGGAGTTTATTAACATCAGCAGAAACAAACCCCAACTGCCCAGAATGAACATGGTTCAGTCCTGGATGTGATTAACAGCAGCAATAACAGCAGAATCCAATCCCTGCAGTCACTGGTGAACTCGCTGGTGTCTCAGCAGGTGGGAAGAACGAGTGAATCCCTTCCCGCACACGGAGCAGGTGAATGGCCTCTCCCCGGTGTGAGTCCGCTCATGTCTCCGGAGTTGGGATGACTGCCTGAACCGAGTCCCGCAGTGAGAGCACCTGAACGGTCTCTCCCCAGTGTGAGTCCGCTCATGTCTCCGGAGTTGGGATGACTGCCTGAACCGAGTCCCGCAGTGAGAGCACCTGAACGGTCTCTCCCCAGTGTGAGTCCGCTCATGTCTCCGGAGTTGGGATGACTGCCTGAACCGAGTCCCGCAGTGAGAGCACCTGAACGGTCTCTCGTCAGTGTGAACGTGTTGATGGCACGTTAGTTGCCCAGAACTTTTATAGCACTTCTCACAGTCAGGGCATTTAAAAGGTCTCTCGTCAGTGTGAACTCGCTGGTGTTTCAGCAGGTTGGACGAACAAGTGAATCCTTTCCCACACTCAGAGCAGGTGAACGGCCTCTCCCCAGTGTGAACTCGCTGGTGTGTCAACAGGGCAGATGACTGAGTGAATCCCTTCCCACACACGGAGCAGGTGAACGGCCTCTCCCCAGTGTGAACTCGCTGGTGAGTCAGCAGGTTGCAGAACAGAGTGAATCCCTTCCCACACACGGAGCAGGTGAACGGCCTCTCCCCGGTGTGACTGCGTCGATGAGTTTCCAGCTGTGACGGGTAATTGAATCCCTTCCCACAGTCCCCACATTTCCACGGTTTCTCCCTCTTCCCGGTGTGACTGCGTTTGTGTCTCGATAGGCCTGATGGTCGGCTGAAGCCTCGTCCACACACAGAACACGTGTACGGTTTCTCCCCGCTGGGATTGGTGCTTTTTGCTTCCATATTCAAAGGCCGATGATATTCAGGTCCTGATGAATCGAGTGACTCTGTCAGATCTTGATGTGATGTTTGGTTTGAGTTTCCCGTCTGCAAATCCTCCCCTTCTAATACCCTGTAAAATGAATTTAAAGCAGAAAAAGGGAGTGTGAGAGAGAACCCAAAAAAGGGGGAAGGGAAGAGAGGAGGAGGGGGGAAGGGAGGAGAGGAGGAGGGGGGAAGGGAGGAGAGGAGGAGGGGGAAGGGAGGAGGTGAGGGACTTTATATATCAGCAACTCAACAAGGCTTCTTTGACAGCACCTCCCAAACCCGCGACCTCTACCACCCAGAAGGACAAGGGCAGCAGGCGCATGGGAACAACACCACCTGCACATTCCCCTCCAAGTCACACACCATCCCGACTTGGAAATATATCGCCGTTCCTGGGTCAAAATCCTGGAACTCCTTGTATAGTGGGAGTACATTCACCACACGGACTGCAGAGGTGCAAGAGAAAAGAAAGACTTGCATTTATTTCGCGCTGTTCGCGACCTCAGGTCGCCCCAAAGCACTTTACAACCAATGAGGTATTTTTTAAAGTCGCTGTTGTAATGTAGGAAAAAGCGGCGGCCAATTTACGCACAGCAAGATCCCACAAACAGCAATGTGATAAATGACCAGATAATCCGTTTTTTTTTAGTGATGTTGGTTGAGGGATAAATATCGACCAAGAAAGCAGCCAACCATCACCTTCTCAAGGGGCAACTAGGGATTGGCAATTTACACACTGGCCTCGCTCATATCCGAAGAATGAATTTTTTAAAAAGCTGCGAATGTAAAATGGATCACATAAAAGAAATACTTAAAAAAATGCTTGTTGCAATACGTTGTGCGGTCAGTGTCCGTTTAGCAACCTAATCACCGCTAGAATCGACCTCTCTTGACTGTCCCCCCCCTCCATCGGAAACTGTTGGACCCTCAGACAGGCCACCGGGGCTGGAATTAAGCCCTCGGGAGGTGGGGGTGGGGGTGGGGGTGGGGGTGGGGGATTAAACCCAGCAGCTTCCCCCCCCCCCCCCCCCGGTACACAGGAGGCCGTGGGACCGACTTCCGCATCCACCGCCCACCCTCTGATATTCCTCAGTCTGTCATTTCGAGACGCGGGCAATGAGAACACTCACCCGCACCCCCGGCGAGTAATGGCGGCCGCGGGCCCCCACAATCCCCCGCGCCCCAGAAACCCCTCTATCTCTCCCGCCCCCGGCTCAGACTGCGCATGCTCGCCCAGGCCCCGCCCCCCCCCCCCCCCGCGCCCTGCATTCTGGGAGCAGCCTCGGCTCCAGTCGTTTTGCCGCTCGGTCGGACTCGGTGGAAACGGGAATCAAAAGGCGGCGGGTAGGCGCTGGGTGATGGGTTTAACGGGTGCCCCGGGGTTCCCCTCCGCCCGCCGGGCCTCCCCCACCCCCGGGGGGCTCTGAACCGCACTCGGTGTCGCCGAGACTCCGCTCGGCCTCCGGGACCCGCACCGCGCATGCTCCGCCCGCCCTCCCTGTCTGCGCATGCTCAGCGCTGCCCGCGCCTGCGCGCTGCGCGCCCCCCTTTTTTTTTTGCCCCTCACCTGTGACCACAAGGAGGTCAATCTCCTGCCCTTTGACCCCCCTGCCCTTTGACCCCCCCCTGCCCTTTCCCCCACTGTCCAGGGCCCCAAACACTCCTTTCCAGGTGAAACAGGGATTTCCTTGTGACTTCTTTCCATTTACAGCACTGTATTCACTGCTCACTGTGCGGCCTCCTCTCCAATGGGGAGACTGATCGCGGATTGGGCCATCACTTTGCTGAACACCTCTGCTCAGCCCGCCAGCCTCACCCTGACCTGCCGGTCGCTCGTCATTTTAATTCCCCGTCCCCCTCCCGCTCCGTCCCCTCCGTCCTCGGCCTCTCACACGGTTCCAGTGAAGCTCGAGGATCTTTCGATGAGGCACTTTGCAACCTTCAGGACTCAAACATTGATTTCAGATCATAATCACTGCTCCTGTTTTTTCAGGCAGCAGATCCTGGTGTTGGTTCTGATGTTGCCGTTTCCAGCTCCTCCAGACCCATCTTTTGTTTCTTTACTCGTCCCATCGCCACTCTCCTTGTTCTCACGTTATCGGGCGCTGACTCGACCTGTTCTCCTCGCACCATCATCCCTTTTGTCATTTAATCTCTCCTGCCCTCCGCCCGATTGGAGACCTTCCCTTTCGTTCTTTCCTCCCCTCCCCTCCCCTCCCCTCCCCTCCCCTCCCCTCCCCTTCCACCCACCACCTCCTTTCCCTGGCTCTGTATTTGCTTAAAAACTTTAACTCTTTAACATCTCCCAGTTCTGACTAAGAGTCATCGACCTGAACCATTAACTCTGTCTCTTTCTCCACAGACGCTGCCTCACTTGCTGAGCTCCTCCAGCATTTTCTGTTTTTATTAAAGTTGAGGATTTCACAGTTTTTAATCGGGTACAAAGGGAGAGGGGAGGAAAGGACGAAAAGGGAAGGTCTGTGAGAGGGTAGGAGTGATGGGCTGATGGTGTAAGGCAAGGAGGGTGATAATGGGACAAGTAAAGAAACAAAAGATGGGTCTCGAGGAGCTGCAAATGGGACTGTGAGCTGAAAGAAACACATTTGAAGTGGAGAGCCAGGGACACACTGTGTAATCGGGCACAAAACTCACCCACAGCCCAGACATCACTTCTTTCCCCACTTGGTGCGAATGGAATATATTAATTGCAACAATTCATTTTATTTGATGTTAAATAGTTTTGTTTATAAATTGAATGATGTTTCTCTAATTGTATTTCCCAACTCAGATTCAAGGCCTCATATTTTTCTTCCTCTGAGCCCCTGAACTTGACCCGACAGTGTGATGTTGGCGAGTGGTGATTGATAGGCCCGGGAACCAACAGGAAGGGAGCGCAGGCCGGAGCGTGTTCTCCACCAATCGCGGTGCTTGAGGGGTGGAACCTGAGGCAGCGAGTCAGGTGAGTTAATGGGAACCCCGTTAAACAATTTATCTTTTAAAAGCTAAATCTCAATTTCTTTTGTCAAGAAAGTAATTTAACATTTGTCAGTGTTTTGTTTTCTTGGAGTTCTTCCTATTATGAGTTTCAGACATAAGAGCAGGAGTAGGCCATTCGGCCCCTCGAGCCTGCTCCGCCATTCAATCATGGCTGATCTTCGACCTCAACTCCACTTTCCCGCCCGATCCCCATGTCCCTTGATTCCCCTAGAGTCCAAAAATATATCAATCTCAGCCTTGAATATACTCAACGACTGAGCATCCACAGCCCTCCGGGGTAGAGAATTCCAAAGATTCACAACCCTCTGAGTGAAGAAATTCCTCCTCATCTCAGTCTTAAACGTCCGACCCCTTATCCTGAGACTATGCCCCCTAGTTCTAGACTCTCCAGCCAGGGGAAACAATCTCTCAGCATCTACCCTGTCAAGCCCCCTCAGAATCTTATAAGTTTCTATGAGATCACCTCTCATTCTTCTAAACTCCAGAGAGTATAGGCCCATTCTAGTCAATCTCTCCTCATAGGACAACCCTCTCATCCCAGGAATCAATCTTGTGAACCTTCATTGCACCGCCTCTAAGGCAAGTATATCCTTCCTTAGATAAGGAGACCAAAACTGCACACAGTACTCCAGATGTGGTCTCACCAAAGCCCTGTTTCCATTGTATTAAGACTTCCTTACTCTTGTACTCCAACCCCCTTGCAATAAAGGCCAACATACCATTTACCTTCCTAATTGCTTGCTGTACCTGCATGTTAACTTTCTGTGTTTCATGTACAAGGACACCCAAATCTCTCTGAATACCAACATTTAATAGTTTCTCATCATTTCAAAAATATTCTGCTTTTCTATGCTTCCTACCAAAGTGGATAACTTCACATTTCCCCACATTATACTCCATCTGCCACCTTCTTGCCCACTCACTTAACCTGTCTATATCCCTTTGCAGCCTCTTTGTGTCCTTCTCACAGCTTACTTTCCCACCTAGCTTTGAATCATCAGCAAACTTGGATACATTACACTCGGTCCCCTCATCTAAGTCATAGATATAGATTGTAAATAGCTGAGGCCCAAGCACCGATCCTTGCGATACCCCACTCGTTACAGCCTGCCAACCTGAAAATGACCCTTTTATCCTTACCCTCTGTTTTCTGTCCATTAACCAATCCTCAATCCATGATAATATATTACCCCCAATCCCATGAGCCCTTATCTTGTGTAACAACCTCTTGTGTGGCATCTTATCGAATGCCTTTTGAAAATCCAAATGTACTCCATCCACTGGTTCCCCTTTATCAACCCTGCTAGTTACACCCTCAAAAAACTCTAATAAATTTGTTAAACATGATTCCCCTTTCATAAAACCATGCTGACTCTGCCTAATCATATCATGATTTTCTAAGTGCCATGTTACCACTTCCTTAATAATAGATTCTAGCATTTTCCCCACTACTGATGTCAGGCTAACTGGCCTGTCGTTCCCTGTTTACTCTCTCCCTCCTTTCTTGAATAGCGGGGTTACATTTGCTCCCTTCCAATCCGCTGGGACCGTTCTAGAATCTAGGGAATTCTGGAAGATCACAACCAATGCATCCACTATCTCTGCAACCTCTTTTAGAACCCTCGGATGTAGGCCATCAGGTTCAGGGGATTTGTCGGTTTTTAGTCCCATTAATTTCTCCGGTACTTTTTCTCTACTGATGATAATTACTTTAAGTTCCTCACTCTCATTAGACCCTTGGTTCCCCACTATTTCTGGTCTGTTTTTTGTGTCTTCTACTGTGAAGACAGATACAAAATATTTGTTTATCATCTCTGCCATGTCTTTATTCCCCATTATAATTTCTCCTGTCTCTGCCTCCAAGGGACCCACGTTTACTTTTGCTAATCTCTTCCTCTTTACATCCTTGTAGAAACTCTTACAATCTGTCTTTATATTTCTTGCTTTCATATTCTATTTTCTCCCTTTTTATCAAGGGAACAGTCTCGAATGAATTCCATGAACTCGTCCTCCAGACGACCTTTGCCAATTTGATTTGCCCGGTCTATATGAAGAGTAAAGCCTCACGATTATTGCATTACCTTTGTTACAAGCTCTGATTATTTCATGATTAATACTCTGTCCAATGGTATTGCTACTATTAGGGGGCCTGTAAACTACTCCCACCAGTGTTTTCTGCCCCTTGTTATTTCTAATTTCCACCCGTACTGATTCTACTTCCTGATCTGCCGAGCCAAGGTCCTTTCTCACCACTGTCCTTATGTCATCCTTTATTATCAGGGCCACACCCCCTCCTTTTCCATTCTGCCCGTCTTTTCGGAACGTCAAGTACCCTGGAATATTTAGTTCCCGACCTTGGTCACCCTGTAACCACGTCTCAGTGATGGCGACGAGATCAAACCCATTTCTCTCTATTTGTGCCATTAATTCATCTATCTTGTTACGAATGTTTCGTGCATTCAGATAAAGTGCCTTTAATTTTAACTTTTTACTCTTTTCCCTGATGTGACTTTAGTCACTAATACCCTATTACCTTTGTTAAACTCTCTGTCCCTTCCTGACACACTATGCTGGTTTTTACCCAAATCGCTACTCTGCTCCACAGCCTTGACTTTTCTCTTTAGATTATAAATTTACCCTTACCTGAACCCTCCCCCACTATCTACCGCCCAGTTATTCGATTCGCCAGGACACTGGTCCCAGCCCGGTTTATGTGGAGCCAATCCCAATGGAACAGCTCCCTCTTTCCCCAGTACTGGTGCCAGTGCCCCATGAATCGAAACCCCTGTCTCCCACACCACCCTTTCAGTCACCCATTTAACCATCTAATCTGTCCCAATGCCAATTTGCGTGTGGCTCAGGCAGTAATCCAGAGATTATTACCTTTGAGGTTCTGCTTTTTAATTTGGACCCTCGCTCCTCAAACTCCCTCAGCAGACCCTCATTCCTAGTTCTACCTGTGTCGTTGGTTCCTACGTGGATCACAACAACTGGATCCTCCCCCTCCTGCATCAAGTTCTTCTCCAGTCGCGAGGAGATGTCCTTAACAGAATCATAGAGTGGTTACAACAAGGAAGGAGGCCATTCGGCCCATTGAGTCTGTGCTGGCTCCCTGCAAGAGCAATCCAGCTAGTCCCACTTCCCCTCCCTATCCCCGTAGCCCTGCAAATTTTTTTCTTTCAAGTACTTATCCAGTTCCCTTTTGAAGGCCATGATTGAATCTGCCTCCAACACCCCCTCGGGCAGTGCATTCCAGATCATAACCACTCGCTGAGTAAAAAAGTTTCTCCTCATGTCACCTTTGGTTCTTTTGCCAATCACCTTAAATCTGTGTCCTCTGGTTCTTGACCCTTCCACCAATGGGAACAGTTTCTCTCTATCTACTCTGTCTCGACCCTTCATGATTTTGAAAACCTCAATCAAATCTCCTCTCAACCATCTCTGTTCCAAGGAGAACAACCCCAGCTTCTCCAGTCTATCCACGTAACTAAAGTCCCTCATCCCTGGAATCATTCCAGTAAATCTCTTCTGCTCCCTCTCCAAGGCCTTCACATCTTTCCTAAAGTGCGGTGCCCAGAACTGGACACAATACTCCAGTTGTGGCCGAACCCAGTGTTTTATAAAAGTTCATCATGACTTTTGTACTCTGTGCCTCTATTTATAAAGCCCAGGATCCCGTATGCTTTTTTAACCGCTTTCTCAACCTGCCCTGTCACTGACAGCAATTTGTGCACATAAATCCCCAGGTCTCTCTGTTCCTTTACCCTTTTTAGAATTGTGCCCTCTAGTTTACATTGCCTCTCCTCGTTCTTCCTACTGAAATGTATCACTTTGCATTTTTCTGCGTTAAATTCCATCTGCCACGTGTCTGCCCATTCCACCAGCCTGTCCATCTCCTCTTTAAGTCTATCACTATCCTCCTCACTGTTCACTACACTTCCAAGTTTTGTGTCATCTGCAAATTTTGAAATTGTACCCTGTACACCCAAGTCCAAGTCATTAATATATATCAAGAAAAGCAGTGGTCCCAGCACTGACCCCTGGGGAACACCACTGTAACCTCCCTCCAGTCCACCCTGGCACTGGGCAGGCAACTCAGCCTTTGGGACTCTCTGTCGTGGCTGCAGAGGACAGTGCCGATCCCCCTGACGATACCATCCCCGACCATTCCCAAATTCCATTTTACTCCCCCCACAGACACAGTGGACCAGGTGTTTAAAGGTCATTCACTTCCCTCTTCCCATGTCCCTCCAAGTACTCGATATTTCCTCCTACTCTGTGCCTCCCCCACCTTCCTTCGCTCCACCATTGGGGGCCGTGCCATCAGCTTGGCCCTGAGCTCTTCACCTGTCCTGAAGTCTCCTCCTTTGGCTCAGTGTCAATTTTTTGCCCAGTTATGCTACTGTAAAGCTCCTTGGAACGTTTTACTACGTGACAGGCGTTGTTCGTGTGCCACCATTGGCCTCAGCCTTGCCCAAGAGAATCAGCCAGGGACAGGGCCTGTGCTGCTCCCCATGGCCGAAATGCTGGCAGCTCGATGTAATGGCTCAAAAGGTCAGATTTCTCAAATCACAAGGTACTGGAGGGCAAACAGTGACTGGGACTGAACCCCATCATCACACAGCACCTTCAGGGGGGAGAAACAGTGAGTGGGACTGAACCCCATCATCACACAGCACCTTCAGGGGGAGAAACAGTGACTGGGACTGAACCCCATCATCACACAGCACCTTCAGGGGGGAGAAACAGTGACTGGGACTGAACCCCATCATCACACAGCACCTTCAGGGGGAGAGAAACAGTGAGTGGGACTGAACCCCATCATCACACAGCACCTTCAGGGGGGAGAAACAGTGAGTGGGACTGAACCCCATCATCACACAGCACCTTCAGGGGGAGAAACAGTGAGTGGGACTGAACCCCATCATCACACAGCACCTTCAGGGGGGAGAAACAGTGAGTGGGACTGAACCCCATCATCACACAGCACCTTCAGGGGGGAGAAACAGTGACTGGGACTGAACCCCATCATCACACAGCACCTTCAGGGGGGAGAGAAACAGTGAGTGGGACTGAACCCCATCATCACACAGCACCTTCAGGGGGGAGAGAAACAGTGAGTGGGACTGAACCCCATCATCACACAGCACCTTCAGGGGGGGAAACAGTGAGTGGGACTGAACCCCATCATCACACAGCACCTTCAGGGGGAGAAACAGTGAGTGGGACTGAACCCCATCATCACACAGCACCTTCAGGGGGAGAAACAGTGAGTGGGACTGAACCCCATCATCACACAGCACCTTCAGGGGGAGAAACAGTGAGTGGGACTGAACCCCATCATCACACAGCACCTTCAGGGGGAGAAACAGTGACTGGGACTGAACCCCATCATCACACAGCACCTTCAGGGGGAGAAACAGTGAGTGGGACTGAACCCCATCATCACACAGCACCTTCAGGGGGAGAAACAGTGACTGGGACTGAACCCCATCATCACACAGCACCTTCAGGGGAGAGAAACAGTGAGTGGGACTGAACCCCATCATCACACAGCACCTTCAGGGGGAGAGAAACAGTGACTGGGACTGAACCCCATCATCACACAGCACCTTCAGGGGGAGAAACAGTGAGTGGGACTGAACCCCATCATCACACAGCACCTTCAGGGGGAGAAACAGTGAGTGGGACTGAACCCCATCATCACACAGCACCTTCAGGGGGAGAGAAACAGTGAGTGGGACTGAACCCCATCATCACACAGCACCTTCAGGGAGAGAAACAGTGACTGGGACTGAACCCCATCATCACACAGCACCTTCAGGGAGAGAAACAGTGACTGGGACTGAACCCCATCATCACACAGCACCTTCAGGGGGGAGAGAAACAGTGAGTGGGACTGAACCCCATCATCACACAGCACCTTCAGGGGGAGAGAAACAGTGAGTGGGACTGAACCCCATCATCACACAGCACCTTCAGGGGGAGAAACAGTGACTGGGACTGAACCCCATCATCACACAGCACCTTCAGGGGGAGAAACAGTGAGTGGGACTGAACCCCATCATCACACAGCACCTTCAGGGGGAGAAACAGTGACTGGGACTGAACCCCATCATCACACAGCACCTTCAGGGGGAGAGAAACAGTGAGTGGGACTGAACCCCATCATCACACAGCACCTTCAGGGGGAGAAACAGTGAGTGGGACTGAACCCCATCATCACACAGCACCTTCAGGGGGGAGAGAAACAGTGAGTGGGACTGAACCCCATCATCACACAGCACCTTCAGGGGGGAGAAACAGTGACTGGGACTGAACCCCATCATCACACAGCACCTTCAGGGGGAGAAACAGTGACTGGGACTGAACCCCATCATCACACAGCACCTTCAGGGGGAGAGAAACAGTGAGTGGGACTGAACCCCATCATCACACAGCACCTTCAGGGGGAGAGAAACAGTGACTGGGACTGAACCCCATCATCACACAGCACCTTCAGGGGGGAGAAACAGTGAGTGGGACTGAACCCCATCATCACACAGCACCTTCAGGGGGAGAAACAGTGAGTGGGACTGAACCCCATCATCACACAGCACCTTCAGGGGGAGAGAAACAGTGACTGGGACTGAACCCCATCATCACACAGCACCTTCAGGGGGAGAAACAGTGACTGGGACTGAACCCCATCATCACACAGCACCTTCAGGGGGAGAAACAGTGAGTGGGACTGAACCCCATCATCACACAGCACCTTCAGGGGAGAAACAGTGAGTGGGACTGAACCCCATCATCACACAGCACCTTCAGGGGGAGAAACAGTGACTGGGACTGAACCCCATCATCACACAGCACCTTCAGGGGGAGAGAAACAGTGACTGGGACTGAACCCCATCATCACACAGCACCTTCAGGGGGAGAGAAACAGTGACTGGGACTGAACCCCATCATCACACAGCACCTTCAGGGGGAGAGAAACAGTGAGTGGGACTGAACCCCATCATCACACAGCACCTTCAGGGGGGGAGAAACAGTGACTGGGACTGAACCCCATCATCACACAGCACCTTCAGGGAGAGAAACAGTGACTGGGACTGAACCCCATCATCACACAGCACCTTCAGGGGGAGAAACAGTGACTGGGACTGAACCCCATCATCACACAGCACCTTCAGGGGAGAGAAACAGTGAGTGGGACTGAACCCCATCATCACACAGCACCTTCAGGGGAGAGAAACAGTGAGTGGGACTGAACCCCATCATCACACAGCACCTTCAGGGGGGAGAAACAGTGACTGGGACTGAACCCCATCATCACACAGCACCTTCAGGGGGAGAAACAGTGAGTGGGACTGAACCCCATCATCACACAGCACCTTCAGGGGGAGAAACAGTGAGTGGGACTGAACCCCATCATCACACAGCACCTTCAGGGGGAGAGAAACAGTGAGTGGGACTGAACCCCATCATCACACAGCACCTTCAGGGGGGAGAGAAACAGTGAGTGGGACTGAACCCCATCATCACACAGCACCTTCAGGGGGAGAGAAACAGTGAGTGGGACTGAACCCCATCATCACACAGCACCTTCAGGGGGAGAAACAGTGACTGGGACTGAACCCCATCATCACACAGCACCTTCAGGGGGAGAAACAGTGACTGGGACTGAACCCCATCATCACACAGCACCTTCAGGGGAGAAACAGTGACTGGGACTGAACCCCATCATCACACAGCACCTTCAGGGGGGGAGAGAAACAGTGAGTGGGACTGAACCCCATCATCACACAGCACCTTCAGGGGGAGAAACAGTGACTGGGACTGAACCCCATCATCACACAGCACCTTCAGGGGAGAAACAGTGACTGGGACTGAACCCCATCATCACACAGCACCTTCAGGGGGAGAGAAACAGTGAGTGGGACTGAACCCCATCATCACACAGCACCTTCAGGGGGAGAGAAACAGTGAGTGGGACTGAACCCCATCATCACACAGCACCTTCAGGGGAGAGAACCAGTGACTGGGACTGAACCCCATCATCACACAGCACCTTCAGGGGGAGAAACAGTGACTGGGACTGAACCCCATCATCACACAGCACCTTCAGGGGGAGAAACAGTGACTGGGACTGAACCCCATCATCACACAGCACCTTCAGGGGGGAGAAACAGTGACTGGGACTGAACCCCATCATCACACAGCACCTTCAGGGGGAGAGAAACAGTGAGTGGGACTGAACCCCATCATCACACAGCACCTTCAGGGGGAGAAACAGTGAGTGGGACTGAACCCCATCATCACACAGCACCTTCAGGGGGAGAAACAGTGACTGGACTGAACCCCATCATCACACAGCACCTTCAGGGGGAGAAACAGTGAGTGGGACTGAACCCCATCATCACACAGCACCTTCAGGGGGAGAAACAGTGAGTGGGACTGAACCCCATCATCACACAGCACCTTCAGGGGGGAGAAACAGTGAGTGGGACTGAACCCCATCATCACACAGCACCTTCAGGGGGGAGAAACAGTGAGTGGGACTGAACCCCATCATCACACAGCACCTTCAGGGGGGAGAGAAACAGTGAGTGGGACTGAACCCCATCATCACACAGCACCTTCAGGGGGAGAAACAGTGACTGGGACTGAACCCCATCATCACACAGCACCTTCAGGGGGAGAAACAGTGACTGGGACTGAACCCCATCATCACACAGCACCTTCAGGGGGAGAAACAGTGACTGGGACTGAACCCCATCATCACACAGCACCTTCAGGGGGAGAGAAACAGTGACTGGGACTGAACCCCATCATCACACAGCACCTTCAGGGGGAGAAACAGTGACTGGGACTGAACCCCATCATCACACAGCACCTTCAGGGGGAGAAACAGTGACTGGGACTGAACCCCATCATCACACAGCACCTTCAGGGGGAGAAACAGTGACGTGGGACTGAACCCCATCATCACACAGCACCTTCAGGGGGAGAAACAGTGACTGGGACTGAACCCCATCATCACACAGCACCTTCAGGGGGAGAAACAGTGAGTGGGACTGAACCCCATCATCACACAGCACCTTCAGGGGGAGAAACAGTGAGTGGGACTGAACCCCATCATCACACAGCACCTTCAGGGGGAGAAACAGTGAGTGGGACTGAACCCCATCATCACACAGCACCTTCAGGGGGGGAGAAACAGTGACTGGGACTGAACCCCATCATCACACAGCACCTTCAGGGGAGAAACAGTGACTGGGACTGAACCCCATCATCACACAGCACCTTCAGGGGGAGAAACAGTGACTGGGACTGAACCCCATCATCACACAGCACCTTCAGGGGGAGAGAAACAGTGAGTGGGACTGAACCCCATCATCACACAGCACCTTCAGGGGAGAGAAACAGTGAGTGGGACTGAACCCCATCATCACACAGCACCTTCAGGGGGGGAAACAGTGAGTGGGACTGAACCCCATCATCACACAGCACCTTCAGGGGGAGAAACAGTGAGTGGGACTGAACCCCATCATCACACAGCACCTTCAGGGGGAGAAACAGTGAGTGGGACTGAACCCCATCATCACACAGCACCTTCAGGGGGAGAAACAGTGAGTGGGACTGAACCCCATCATCACACAGCACCTTCAGGGGGAGAAACAGTGACTGGGACTGAACCCCATCATCACACAGCACCTTCAGGGGGAGAAACAGTGACTGGGACTGAACCCCATCATCACACAGCACCTTCAGGGGAGAGAAACAGTGAGTGGGACTGAACCCCATCATCACACAGCACCTTCAGGGGGAGAAACAGTGACTGGGACTGAACCCCATCATCACACAGCACCTTCAGGGGAGAGAAACAGTGAGTGGGACTGAACCCCATCATCACACAGCACCTTCAGGGGGAGAGAAACAGTGACTGGGACTGAACCCCATCATCACACAGCACCTTCAGGGGGAGAAACAGTGAGTGGGACTGAACCCCATCATCACACAGCACCTTCAGGGGGGAGAAACAGTGAGTGGGACTGAACCCCATCATCACACAGCACCTTCAGGGGGAGAGAAACAGTGAGTGGGACTGAACCCCATCATCACACAGCACCTTCAGGGAGAGAAACAGTGACTGGGACTGAACCCCATCATCACACAGCACCTTCAGGGGAGAGAAACAGTGACTGGGACTGAACCCCATCATCACACAGCACCTTCAGGGGGAGAGAAACAGTGAGTGGGACTGAACCCCATCATCACACAGCACCTTCAGGGGGAGAGAAACAGTGAGTGGGACTGAACCCCATCATCACACAGCACCTTCAGGGGGAGAAACAGTGACTGGGACTGAACCCCATCATCACACAGCACCTTCAGGGGAGAGAAACAGTGACTGGGACTGAACCCCATCATCACACAGCACCTTCAGGGGGGAGAAACAGTGAGCTGGGACTGAACCCCATCATCACACAGCACCTTCAGGGGGAGAAACAGTGACTGGGACTGAACCCCATCATCACACAGCACCTTCAGGGGGAGAGAAACAGTGAGTGGGACTGAACCCCATCATCACACAGCACCTTCAGGGGGAGAGAAACAGTGACTGGGACTGAACCCCATCATCACACAGCACCTTCAGGGGGAGAAACAGTGATGGGACTGAACCCCATCATCACACAGCACCTTCAGGGGGAGAAACAGTGAGTGGGACTGAACCCCATCATCACACAGCACCTTCAGGGGGAGAGAAACAGTGACTGGGACTGAACCCCATCATCACACAGCACCTTCAGGGGGAGAAACAGTGACTGGGACTGAACCCCATCATCACACAGCACCTTCAGGGGAGAAACAGTGAGTGGGACTGAACCCCATCATCACACAGCACCTTCAGGGGGAGAAACAGTGACGTGGGACTGAACCCCATCATCACACAGCACCTTCAGGGGGAGAAACAGTGACTGGGACTGAACCCCATCATCACACAGCACCTTCAGGGGGAGAGAAACAGTGAGTGGGACTGAACCCCATCATCACACAGCACCTTCAGGGGGAGAAACAGTGACGTGGGACTGAACCCCATCATCACACAGCACCTTCAGGGGGAGAAACAGTGAGTGGGACTGAACCCCATCATCACACAGCACCTTCAGGGGGAGAAACAGTGACTGGGACTGAACCCCATCATCACACAGCACCTTCAGGGGGAGAAACAGTGAGTGGGACTGAACCCCATCATCACACAGCACCTTCAGGGGAGAGAACAGTGACTGGGACTGAACCCCATCATCACACAGCACCTTCAGGGGGAGAAACAGTGACTGGGACTGAACCCCATCATCACACAGCACCTTCAGGGGGAGAAACAGTGACTGGGACTGAACCCCATCATCACACAGCACCTTCAGGGGGGAGAAACAGTGACTGGGACTGAACCCCATCATCACACAGCACCTTCAGGGGGAGAGAAACAGTGAGCTGGGACTGAACCCCATCATCACACAGCACCTTCAGGGGGAGAAACAGTGACTGGGACTGAACCCCATCATCACACAGCACCTTCAGGGGGAGAAACAGTGACTGGGACTGAACCCCATCATCACACAGCACCTTCAGGGGGAGAAACAGTGACTGGGACTGAACCCCATCATCACACAGCACCTTCAGGGGGAGAAACAGTGACTGGGACTGAACCCCATCATCACACAGCACCTTCAGGGGGAGAAACAGTGACTGGGACTGAACCCCATCATCACACAGCACCTTCAGGGGGGAGAAACAGTGACTGGGACTGAACCCCATCATCACACAGCACCTTCAGGGGGAGAAACAGTGAGTGGGACTGAACCCCATCATCACACAGCACCTTCAGGGGGAGAAACAGTGAGTGGGACTGAACCCCATCATCACACAGCACCTTCAGGGGGGAGAAACAGTGAGTGGGACTGAACCCCATCATCACACAGCACCTTCAGGGGGAGAAACAGTGAGTGGGACTGAACCCCATCATCACACAGCACCTTCAGGGGGAGAAACAGTGAGTGGGACTGAACCCCATCATCACACAGCACCTTCAGGGGGAGAAACAGTGAGCTGGGACTGAACCCCATCATCACACAGCACCTTCAGGGGGAGAAACAGTGACTGGGACTGAACCCCATCATCACACAGCACCTTCAGGGGGAGAAACAGTGACTGGGACTGAACCCCATCATCACACAGCACCTTCAGGGGGAGAAACAGTGAGTGGGACTGAACCCCATCATCACACAGCACCTTCAGGGGGAGAAACAGTGACGTGGGACTGAACCCCATCATCACACAGCACCTTCAGGGGGAGAAACAGTGACTGGGACTGAACCCCATCATCACACAGCACCTTCAGGGGGAGAAACAGTGAGCTGGGACTGAACCCCATCATCACACAGCACCTTCAGGGGGAGAGAAACAGTGACTGGGACTGAACCCCATCATCACACAGCACCTTCAGGGGGAGAAACAGTGAGCTGGACTGAACCCCATCATCACACAGCACCTTCAGGGGGAGAAACAGTGACGTGGGACTGAACCCCATCATCACACAGCACCTTCAGGGGGAGAAACAGTGACGTGGGACTGAACCCCATCATCACACAGCACCTTCAGGGGGAGAGAAACAGTGACGTGGGACTGAACCCCATCATCACACAGCACCTTCAGGGGGAGAAACAGTGAGTGGGACTGAACCCCATCATCACACAGCACCTTCAGGGGGAGAAACAGTGAGTGGGACTGAACCCCATCATCACACAGCACCTTCAGGGGGAGAGAACAGTGAGTGGGACTGAACCCCATCATCACACAGCACCTTCAGGGGAGAGAAACAGTGAGTGGGACTGAACCCCATCATCACACAGCACCTTCAGGGGGAGAGAAACAGTGACTGGGACTGAACCCCATCATCACACAGCACCTTCAGGGGGAGAGAAACAGTGAGTGGGACTGAACCCCATCATCACACAGCACCTTCAGGGGAGAGAAACAGTGAGTGGGACTGAACCCCATCATCACACAGCACCTTCAGGGGGAGAAACAGTGAGTGGGACTGAACCCCATCATCACACAGCACCTTCAGGGGGAGAGAAACAGTGAGTGGGACTGAACCCCATCATCACACAGCACCTTCAGGGGGAGAGAAACAGTGAGCTGGGACTGAACCCCATCATCACACAGCACCTTCAGGGGGAGAGAAACAGCTGAGTGGGACTGAACCCCATCATCACACAGCACCTTCAGGGGGAGAGAAACAGTGAA